>NW_027258385.1:0-72500 GCF_045791955.1 Oncorhynchus clarkii lewisi
ACTCTACATTTATATTGTGGAACTTGACTGTTTGGTACCTACATTTATAAAGTGGAGTTGGACTGTTCTGTACTCAAGATTTATAAAGTGGAGCTGGACTGTTCTGTACCTACATTTATAAAGTGGACCTGGACTGTTCTGTACCCTACATTTATAAAGTGGAGCTGGACTGTTCTATATGGGACTGTTCTGTACCCTACATTTATAAAGTGGACCTGGACTGTTCTGTACCCTACATTTATAAAGTGGACCTGGACTGTTCTGTACCCTACATTTATAAAGTGGAGCTGGACTGTTCTGTACCTACATTTATAAAGTGGAGCTGGACTGTTCTGTACTCAAGATTTATAAAGTGGACCTGGACTGTTCTGTACCCTACATTTATAAAGTGGACCTGGACTGTTCTGTACCCTACATTTATAAAGTGGAGCTGGACTGTTCTATATGGGACTGTTCTGTACATACATTTATAAAGTGGACCTGGACTGTTCTGTACCCTACATTTATAAAGTGGACCTGGACTGTTCTGTACCCTACATTTATAAAGTGGACCTGGACTGTTATGTACCCTACATTTATAAAGTGGACCTGGACTGTTCTGTACTCCAGATTTATAAAGTGGACCTGGACTGTTCTGTACCTACATTTATAAAGTGGAGCTGGACTGTTCTATATGGGACTGTTCTGTACATACATTTATAAATTGGACCTGGACTGTTCTGTACCCTACATGTTTAAAGTGGAGCTGGACTGTTCTGTACTCTACATGTTTAAAGTGGAGCTGGACTGTTCTGTACTCTACATGTTTAAAGTGGAGCTGGACTGTTCTGTACTCTACATTTATCAAGTGGAGCTGGACTGTTCTGTACTCTACATTTATAAAGTGGACCTGGACTGTTCTGTACTCCAGATTTATAAAGTGGAGCTGGACTGTTCTGTACCTACATTTATAAAGTGGAGCTGGACTGTTCTGTACCTACATTTATAAAGTGGACCTGGACTGTTCTGTACCCTACATTTATAAAGTGGACCTGGACTGTTCTGTACCCTACATTTATAAAGTGGAGCTGGACTGTTCTGTACCTACATTTATAAAGTGGAGCTGGACTGTTCTGTACTCAAGATTTATAAAGTGGACCTGGACTGTTCTGTACCCTACATTTATAAAGTGGACCTGGACTGTTCTGTACCCTACATTTATAAAGTGGAGCTGGACTGTTCTATATGGGACTGTTCTGTACATACATTTATAAAGTGGACCTGGACTGTTCTGTACCCTACATTTATAAAGTGGACCTGGACTGTTCTGTACCCTACATTTATAAAGTGGACCTGGACTGTTATGTACCCTACATTTATAAAGTGGACCTGGACTGTTCTGTACTCCAGATTTATAAAGTGGACCTGGACTGTTCTGTACCTACATTTATAAAGTGGAGCTGGACTGTTCTATATGGGACTGTTCTGTACATACATTTATAAATTGGACCTGGACTGTTCTGTACCCTACATGTTTAAAGTGGAGCTGGACTGTTCTGTACTCTACATGTTTAAAGTGGAGCTGGACTGTTCTGTACTCTACATGTTTAAAGTGGAGCTGGACTGTTCTGTACTCTACATTTATCAAGTGGAGCTGGACTGTTCTGTACTCTACATTTATAAAGTGGACCTGGACTGTTCTGTACTCCAGATTTATAAAGTGGAGCTGGACTGTTCTGTACCTACATTTATAAAGTGGAGCTGGACTGTTCTGTACCTACATTTATAAAGTGGACCTGGACTGTTCTGTACTCTACATTTATAAAGTGGACCTGGACTGTTCTGTACTCCAGATTTATAAAGTGGACCTGGACTGTTCTGTACCCTACAGTACATTTATAAAGTGGAGCTGGACTGTTCTGTACCCTACATTTATTAAGTGGAGCTGGACTGTTCTGTACCCTACATTTATAAAGTGGAGCTGGACTGTTCTGTACCCTACATTTATAAAGTGGAGCTGGACTGTTCTGTACCTACATTTATAAAGTGGACCTGGACTGTTCTGTACCCTACATTTATAAAGTGGACCTGGACTGTTCTGTACCTACATTTATAAAGTGGACCTGGACTGTTCTGTACTCTACATTTATAAAGTGGAGCTGGACTGTTCTGTACCCTACATTTATAAAGTGGAGCTGAACTGTTCTGTACCTACATTTATAAAGTGTAGCTGGACTGTTCTGTACTCTACATTTATAAAGTGGAGCTGGTCTTTTCTGTACTCTACATTTATATTGTGGAACTTGACTGTTCTGTACCTACATTTATAAAGTGGAGCTGGTCTTTTCTGTACTCTACATTTATATTGTGGAACTTGACTGTTCGGTACCTACATTTATAAAGTGGAGTTGGACTGTTCTGTACTCAAGATTTATAAAGTGGAGCTGGACTGTTCTGTACCTACATTTATAAAGTGGACCTGGACTGTTCTGTACCCTACATTTATAAAGTGGAGCTGGACTGTTCTATATGGGACTGTTCTGTACCCTACATTTATAAAGTGGACCTGGACTGTTCTGTACCCTACATTTATAAAGTGGACCTGGACTGTTCTGTACCCTACATTTATAAAGTGGAGCTGGACTGTTCTGTACCTACATTTATAAAGTGGAGCTGGACTGTTCTGTACTCAAGATTTATAAAGTGGACCTGGACTGTTCTGTACCCTACATTTATAAAGTGGTCCTGGACTGTTCTGTATCCTACATTTATAAAGTGGAGCTGGACTGTTCTATATGGGACTGTTCTGTACATACATTTATAAAGTGGACCTGGACTGTTCTGTACCCTACATTTATAAAGTGGACCTGGACTGTTCTGTACCCTACATTTATAAAGTGGACCTGGACTGTTATGTACCCTACATTTATAAAGTGGACCTGGACTGTTCTGTACTCCAGATTTATAAAGTGGACCTGGACTGTTCTGTACCTACATTTATAAAGTGGAGCTGGACTGTTCTATATGGGACTGTTCTGTACTCTACATTTATATTGTGGAACTTGACTGTTCGGTACCTACATTTATAAAGTGGAGTTGGACTGTTCTGTACTCAAGATTTATAAAGTGGAGCTGGACTGTTCTGTACCTACATTTATAAAGTGGACCTGGACTGTTCTGTACCCTACATTTATAAAGTGGAGCTGGACTGTTCTATATGGGACTGTTCTGTACCCTACATTTATAAAGTGGACCTGGACTGTTCTGTACCCTACATTTATAAAGTGGACCTGGACTGTTCTGTACCCTACATTTATAAAGTGGAGCTGGACTGTTCTGTACCTACATTTATAAAGTGGAGCTGGACTGTTCTGTACTCAAGATTTATAAAGTGGACCTGGACTGTTCTGTACCCTACATTTATAAAGTGGACCTGGACTGTTCTGTACCCTACATTTATAAAGTGGAGCTGGACTGTTCTATATGGGACTGTTCTGTACATACATTTATAAAGTGGACCTGGACTGTTCTGTACCCTACATTTATAAAGTGGACCTGGACTGTTCTGTACCCTACATTTATAAAGTGGACCTGGACTGTTATGTACCCTACATTTATAAAGTGGACCTGGACTGTTCTGTACTCCAGATTTATAAAGTGGACCTGGACTGTTCTGTACCTACATTTATAAAGTGGAGCTGGACTGTTCTATATGGGACTGTTCTGTACATACATTTATAAATTGGACCTGGACTGTTCTGTACCCTACATGTTTAAAGTGGAGCTGGACTGTTCTGTACTCTACATGTTTAAAGTGGAGCTGGACTGTTCTGTACTCTACATGTTTAAAGTGGAGCTGGACTGTTCTGTACTCTACATTTATCAAGTGGAGCTGGACTGTTCTGTACTCTACATTTATAAAGTGGACCTGGACTGTTCTGTACTCCAGATTTATAAAGTGGAGCTGGACTGTTCTGTACCTACATTTATAAAGTGGAGCTGGACTGTTCTGTACCTACATTTATAAAGTGGACCTGGACTGTTCTGTACTCTACATTTATAAAGTGGACCTGGACTGTTCTGTACTCCAGATTTATAAAGTGGACCTGGACTGTTCTGTACCCTACAGTACATTTATAAAGTGGAGCTGGACTGTTCTGTACCCTACATTTATAAAGTGGAGCTGGACTGTTCTGTACCCTACATTTATAAAGTGGAGCTGGACTGTTCTGTACCCTACATTTATAAAGTGGAGCTGGACTGTTCTGTACCTACATTTATAAAGTGGACCTGGACTGTTCTGTACCCTACATTTATAAAGTGGACCTGGACTGTTCTGTACCTACATTTATAAAGTGGACCTGGACTGTTCTGTACTCTACATTTATAAAGTGGAGCTGGACTGTTCTGTACCCTACATTTATAAAGTGGAGCTGAACTGTTCTGTACCTACATTTATAAAGTGTAGCTGGACTGTTCTGTACTCTACATTTATAAAGTGGAGCTGGTCTTTTCTGTACTCTACATTTATATTGTGGAACTTGACTGTTCTGTACCTACATTTATAAAGTGGAGCTGGTCTTTTCTGTACTCTACATTTATATTGTGGAACTTGACTGTTCGGTACCTACATTTATAAAGTGGAGTTGGACTGTTCTGTACTCAAGATTTATAAAGTGGAGCTGGACTGTTCTGTACCTACATTTATAAAGTGGACCTGGACTGTTCTGTACCCTACATTTATAAAGTGGAGCTGGACTGTTCTATATGGGACTGTTCTGTACCCTACATTTATAAAGTGGACCTGGACTGTTCTGTACCCTACATTTATAAAGTGGACCTGGACTGTTCTGTACCCTACATTTATAAAGTGGAGCTGGACTGTTCTGTACCTACATTTATAAAGTGGAGCTGGACTGTTCTGTACTCAAGATTTATAAAGTGGACCTGGACTGTTCTGTACCCTACATTTATAAAGTGGACCTGGACTGTTCTGTACCCTACATTTATAAAGTGGAGCTGGACTGTTCTATATGGGACTGTTCTGTACATACATTTATAAAGTGGACCTGGACTGTTCTGTACCCTACATTTATAAAGTGGACCTGGACTGTTCTGTACCCTACATTTATAAAGTGGACCTGGACTGTTATGTACCCTACATTTATAAAGTGGACCTGGACTGTTCTGTACTCCAGATTTATAAAGTGGACCTGGACTGTTCTGTACCTACATTTATAAAGTGGAGCTGGACTGTTCTATATGGGACTGTTCTGTACATACATTTATAAATTGGACCTGGACTGTTCTGTACCCTACATGTTTAAAGTGGAGCTGGACTGTTCTGTACTCTACATGTTTAAAGTGGAGCTGGACTGTTCTGTACTCTACATGTTTAAAGTGGAGCTGGACTGTTCTGTACTCTACATTTATAAAGTGGAGCTGGACTGTTCTGTACTCTACATTTATAAAGTGGACCTGGACTGTTCTGTACTCCAGATTTATAATGTGGAGCTGGACTGTTCTGTACCTACATTTATAAAGTGGAGCTGGACTGTTCTGTACCTACATTTATAAAGTGGAGCTGGACTGTTCTGTACCCTACATTTATAAAGTGGACCTGGACTGTTCTGTACCCTACATTTATAAAGTGGACCTGGACTGTTCTGTACCTACATTTATAAAGTGGACCTTGACTGTTCTGTACTCTACATTTATAAAGTGGAGCTGGACTGTTCTGTACCCTACATTTATAAAGTGGAGCTGAACTGTTCTGTACCTACATTTATAAAGTGGAGCTGGGCTGTTCTGTACCTACATTTTTAAAGTGGAGCTGGACTGTTCTGTACCCTACATTTATAAAGTGGAGCTGGACTGTTCTGTACTCTACATGTTTAAAGTGGAGCTGGACTGTTCTGTACTCTACATGTTTAAAGTGGAGCTGGACTGTTCTGTACTCTACATTTATCAAGTGGAGCTGGACTGTTCTGTACTCTACATTTATAAAGTGGACCTGGACTGTTCTGTACTCCAGATTTATAAAGTGGAGCTGGACTGTTCTGTACCTACATTTATAAAGTGGAGCTGGACTGTTCTGTACCTACATTTATAAAGTGGACCTGGACTGTTCTGTACTCTACATTTATAAAGTGGACCTGGACTGTTCTGTACTCCAGATTTATAAAGTGGACCTGGACTGTTCTGTACCCTACAGTACATTTATAAAGTGGAGCTGGACTGTTCTGTACCCTACATTTATAAAGTGGAGCTGGACTGTTCTGTACCCTACATTTATAAAGTGGAGCTGGACTGTTCTGTACCCTACATTTATAAAGTGGAGCTGGACTGTTCTGTACCTACATTTATAAAGTGGACCTGGACTGTTCTGTACCCTACATTTATAAAGTGGACCTGGACTGTTCTGTACCTACATTTATAAAGTGGACCTGGACTGTTCTGTACTCTACATTTATAAAGTGGAGCTGGACTGTTCTGTACCCTACATTTATAAAGTGGAGCTGAACTGTTCTGTACCTACATTTATAAAGTGTAGCTGGACTGTTCTGTACTCTACATTTATAAAGTGGAGCTGGTCTTTTCTGTACTCTACATTTATATTGTGGAACTTGACTGTTCTGTACCTACATTTATAAAGTGGAGCTGGTCTTTTCTGTACTCTACATTTATATTGTGGAACTTGACTGTTCGGTACCTACATTTATAAAGTGGAGTTGGACTGTTCTGTACTCAAGATTTATAAAGTGGAGCTGGACTGTTCTGTACCTACATTTATAAAGTGGACCTGGACTGTTCTGTACCCTACATTTATAAAGTGGAGCTGGACTGTTCTATATGGGACTGTTCTGTACCCTACATTTATAAAGTGGACCTGGACTGTTCTGTACCCTACATTTATAAAGTGGACCTGGACTGTTCTGTACCCTACATTTATAAAGTGGAGCTGGACTGTTCTGTACCTACATTTATAAAGTGGAGCTGGACTGTTCTGTACTCAAGATTTATAAAGTGGACCTGGACTGTTCTGTACCCTACATTTATAAAGTGGACCTGGACTGTTCTGTACCCTACATTTATAAAGTGGAGCTGGACTGTTCTATATGGGACTGTTCTGTACATACATTTATAAAGTGGACCTGGACTGTTCTGTACCCTACATTTATAAAGTGGACCTGGACTGTTCTGTACCCTACATTTATAAAGTGGACCTGGACTGTTATGTACCCTACATTTATAAAGTGGACCTGGACTGTTCTGTACTCCAGATTTATAAAGTGGACCTGGACTGTTCTGTACCTACATTTATAAAGTGGAGCTGGACTGTTCTATATGGGACTGTTCTGTACATACATTTATAAATTGGACCTGGACTGTTCTGTACCCTACATGTTTAAAGTGGAGCTGGACTGTTCTGTACTCTACATGTTTAAAGTGGAGCTGGACTGTTCTGTACTCTACATGTTTAAAGTGGAGCTGGACTGTTCTGTACTCTACATTTATAAAGTGGAGCTGGACTGTTCTGTACTCTACATTTATAAAGTGGACCTGGACTGTTCTGTACTCCAGATTTATAATGTGGAGCTGGACTGTTCTGTACCTACATTTATAAAGTGGAGCTGGACTGTTCTGTACCTACATTTATAAAGTGGAGCTGGACTGTTCTGTACCTACATTTATAAAGTGGACCTGGACTGTTCTGTACCCTACATTTATAAAGTGGACCTGGACTGTTCTGTACCTACATTTATAAAGTGGACCTTGACTGTTCTGTACTCTACATTTATAAAGTGGAGCTGGACTGTTCTGTACCCTACATTTATAAAGTGGAGCTGAACTGTTCTGTACCTACATTTATAAAGTGTAGCTGGACTGTTCTGTACTCTACATTTATAAAGTGGAGCTGGTCTTTTCTGTACTCTACATTTATATTGTGGAACTTGACTGTTCTGTACCTACATTTATAAAGTGGAGCTGGTCTTTTCTGTACTCTACATTTATATTGTGGAACTTGACTGTTCGGTACCTACATTTATAAAGTGGAGTTGGACTGTTCTGTACCTAGATTTATAAAGTGGAGCTGGACTGTTCTGTACCTACATTTATAAAGTGGAGCTGGGCTGTTCTGTACCTACATTTATAAAGTGGAGCTGGACTGTTCTGTACCCTACATTTATAAAGTGGACCTGGACTGTTCTGTACCCTACATTTATAAAGTGGACCTGGACTGTTCTGTACCCTACATTTATAAAGTGGAGCTGGACTGTTCTGTATCTACATTTATAAAGTGGAGCTGGACTGTTCTGTACTCAAGATTTATAAAGTGGACCTGGACTGTTCTGTACCCTACATTTATAAAGTGGACCTGGACTGTTCTGTACCCTACATTTATAAAGTGGAGCTGGACTGTTCTATATGGGACTGTTCTGTACATACATTTATAAAGTGGACCTGGACTCTTCTGTACCCTACATTTATAAAGTGGACCTGGACTGTTCTGTACTCCAGATTTATAAAGTGGAGCTGGACTGTTCTGTACCTACATTTATAAAGTGGAGCTGGACTGTTCTGTACCTACATTTATAAAGTGGACCTGGACTGTTCTGTACCCTACATTTATAAAGTGGACCTGGACTGTTCTGTACTCTACATTTATAAAGTGGAGCTGGACTGTTCTGTACCCTACATTTATAAAGTGGAGCTGAACTGTTCTGTACCTACATTTATAAAGTGTAGCTGGACTGTTCTGTACTCTACATTTATAAAGTGGAGCTGGTCTTTTCTGTACTCTACATTTATATTGTGGAACTTGACTGTTCTGTACCTACATTTATAAAGTGGAGCTGGTCTTTTCTGTACTCTACATTTATATTGTGGAACTTGACTGTTCTGTACCTACATTTATAAAGTGGAGTTGGACTGTTCTGTACCTAGATTTATAAAGTGGAGCTGGACTGTTCTGTACCTACATTTATAAAGTGGAGCTGGACTGTTCTGTACCTACATTTATAAAGTGGAGCTGGACTGTTCTGTACCCTACATTTATAAAGTGGACCTGGACTGTTCTGTACCCTACATTTATAAAGTGGACCTGGACTGTTCTGTACCCTACATTTATAAAGTGGAGCTGGACTGTTCTGTACCTACATTTATAAAGTGGAGCTGGACTGTTCTGTACCCTACATGTTTAAAGTGGAGCTGGATTGTTCTGTACCCTACATGTTTAAAGTGGAGCTGGACTGTTCTGTACCTACATTTATAAAGTGGAGCTGGACTGTTCTGTACTCTACATGTTTAAAGTGGACCTGGACTGTTCTGTACCTACATTTATAAAGTGGAGCTGGACTGTTCTGTACTCTACATGTTTAAAGTGGAGCTGGACTGTTCTGTACTCTACATTTATAAAGTAGAGCTGGACTGTTCTGTACTCTACATTTATAAAGTGGACCTGGACTGTTCTGTACCCTACATTTATAAAGTGTAGCTGGACTGTTCTGTACTCTACATTCATAATGTGGAGCTGAACTGTTCTGTACCCTACATTTATAAAGTGTAGCTGAACTGTTCTGTACCTACATTTATAAAGTGTAGTTGAACTGTTCTGTACCCTACATTTATAAAGTGTAGCTGAACTGTTCTGTACCTACATTTATAAAGTGGAGCTGGACTGTTCTGTACCCTACATTTATAAAGTGGAGCTGGACTGTTCTGTGCCCTACATTTATAAAGTGTAGCTGAACTGTTCTGTACCTACATTTATAAAGTGTAGCTGAAATGTTCTGTACCCTACATTTATAAAGTGTAGCTGAACTGTTCTGTACCTACATTTATAAAGTGGAGCTGGACTGTTCTGTACCCTACATTTATAAAGTGGAGCTGGACTGTTCTGTACCCTACATTTATAAAGTGGAGCTGGACTGTTCTGTACTCTACATTTATAAAGTGGAGCTGGACTGTTCTGTACCAACATTTATAAAGTGTAGCTGGACTGTTCTGTACCTACATTTATAAAGTGGAGCTGGACTGTTCTGTACCCTACATGTTTAAAGTGGAGCTGGACTGTTCTGTACTCTACGTTCATAAAGTGGAGCTGGACTGTTCTGTACCTACATTTATAAAGTGGAGCTGGACTGTTCTGTACCCTACATGTTTAAAGTGGAGCTGGATTGTTCTGTACCCTACATGTTTAAAGTGGAGCTGGACTGTTCTGTACCTACATTTATAAAGTGGAGCTGGACTGTTCTGTACTCTACATGTTTAAAGTGGACCTGGACTGTTCTGTACCTACATTTATAAAGTGGAGCTGGACTGTTCTGTACTCTACATGTTTAAAGTGGAGCTGGACTGTTCTGTACTCTACATTTATAAAGTAGAGCTGGACTGTTCTGTACTCTACATTTATAAAGTGGAGCTGGACTGTTCTGTACTCTACATTTATAAAGTGGACCTGGACTGTTCTGTACTCCAGATTTATAAAGTGGACCTGGACTGTTCTGTACCCTACAGTACATTTATAAAGTGGAGCTGGACTGTTCTTTACCCTACATTTATAAAGTGGAGCTGGACTGTTCTGTACCCTACATTTATAAAGTGGAGCTGGACTGTTCTGTACCCTACATTTATAAAGTGGACCTGAACTGTAATGTACCCTACATTTATAAAGTGGAGCTGGACTGTTCTCTACTCTACATTTATAAAGTGGAGCTGGACTGTTCTGTACCCTACATTTATAAAGTGTAGCTGAACTGTTCTGTACCTACATTTATAAAGTGTAGCTGAACTGTTCTGTACCTACATTTATAAAGTGGAGCTGGACTGTTCTGTACCCTACATTTATAAAGTGGAGCTGGACTGTTCTGTACCCTACATTTATAAAGTGGAGCTGGACTGTTCTGTACTCTACATTTATAAAGTGGAGCTGGACTGTTCTGTACCTACATTTATAAAGTCTAGCTGTACTGTTCTGTACCTACATTTATAAAGTGGAGCTGGACTGTTCTGTACCCTACATGTTTAAAGTGGAGCTGGACTGTTATGTACTCTACATTCATAAAGTGGAGCTGGACTGTTCTGTACCTACATTTATAAAGTGGAGCTGGACTGTTCTGTACCCTACATGTTTAAAGTGGAGCTGGATTGTTCTGTACCTACATTTATAAAGTGGAGCTGGACTGTTCTGTACTCTACATGTTTAAAGTGGACCTGGACTGTTCTGTACCTACATTTATAAAGTGGAGCTGGACTGTTCTGTACTCTACATGTTTAAAGTGGAGGTGGACTGTTCTGTACTCTACATTTATAAAGTAGAGCTGGACTGTTCTGTACTCTACATTTATAAAGTGGAGCTGGACTGTTCTGTACTCTACATTTATAAAGTGGACCTGGACTGTTCTGTACTCAAGATTTATAAAGTGGACCTGGCCTGTTCTGTACCCTACATTTATAAAGTGGACCTGGACTGTTCTGTACCCTACATTTATAAAGTGGAGCTGGACTGTTCTATATGGGACTGTTCTGTACATACATTTATAAAGTGGACCTGGACTCTTCTGTACCCTACATTTATAAAGTGGACCTGGACTGTTCTGTACTCCAGATTTATAAAGTGGAGCTGGACTGTTCTGTACCTACATTTATTAAGTGGAGCTGGACTGTTCTGTACCTACATTTATAAAGTGGACCTGAACTGTTCTGTACCCTACATTTATAAAGTGGACCTGGACTGTTCTGTACCTACATTTATAAAGTGGAGCTGGACTGTTCTGTACCCTACATTTATAAAGTGGACCTGGACTGTTCTGTACCTACATTTATAAAGTGTAGTTGAACTGTTCTGTACCCTACATTTATAAAGTGTAGCTGAACTGTTCTGTACCTACATTTATAAAGTGGAGCTGGACTGTTCTGTACCCTACATTTATAAAGTGGAGCTGGACTGTTCTGTGCCCTACATTTATAAAGTGTAGCTGAACTGTTCTGTACCTACATTTATAAAGTGTAGCTGAAATGTTCTGTACCCTACATTTATAAAGTGTAGCTGAACTGTTCTGTACCTACATTTATAAAGTGGAGCTGGACTGTTCTGTACCCTACATTTATAAAGTGGAGCTGGACTGTTCTGTACCCTACATTTATAAAGTGGAGCTGGACTGTTCTGTACTCTACATTTATAAAGTGGAGCTGGACTGTTCTGTACCTACATTTATAAAGTGTAGCTGGACTGTTCTGTACCTACATTTATAAAGTGGAGCTGGACTGTTCTGTACCCTACATGTTTAAAGTGGAGCTGGACTGTTCTGTACTCTACGTTCATAAAGTGGAGCTGGACTGTTCTGTACCTACATTTATAAAGTGGAACTGGACTGTTCTGTACCCTACATGTTTAAAGTGGAGCTGGATTGTTCTGTACCCTACATGTTTAAAGTGGAGCTGGACTGTTCTGTACCTACATTTATAAAGTGGAGCTGGACTGTTCTGTACTCTACATGTTTAAAGTGGACCTGGACTGTTCTGTACCTACATTTATAAAGTGGAGCTGGACTGTTCTGTACTCTACATGTTTAAAGTGGAGCTGGACTGTTCTGTACTCTACATTTATAAAGTAGAGCTGGACTGTTCTGTACTCTACATTTATAAAGTGGACCTGGACTGTTCTGTACTCCAGATTTATAAAGTGGACCTGGATTGTTCTGTACCCTACAGTACATTTATAAAGTGGAGCTGGACTGTTCTTTACCCTACATTTATAAAGTGGAGCTGGACTGTTCTGTACCCTACATTTATAAAGTGTAGCTGGACTGTTCTGTACCCTACATTTATTATGTGTAGCTGAACTGTTCTGTACCTACATTTATAAAGTGGAGCTGGACTGTTCTGTACCCTACATTTATAAAGTGGAGCTGGACTGTTCTGTACCCTACATTTATAAAGTGGAGCTGGACTGTTCTGTACTCTACATTTATAAAGTGGAGCTGGACTGTTCTGTACCTACATTTATAAAGTCTAGCTGTACTGTTCTGTACCTACATTTATAAAGTGGAGCTGGACTGTTCTGTACCCTACATGTTTAAAGTGGAGCTGGACTGTTATGTACTCTACATTCATAAAGTGGAGCTGGACTGTTCTGTACCTACATGTATAAAGTGGAGCTGGACTGTTCTGTACCCTACATGTTTAAAGTGGAGCTGGATTGTTCTGTACCTACATTTATAAAGTGGAGCTGGACTGTTCTGTACTCTACATGTTTAAAGTGGACCTGGACTGTTCTGTACCTACATTTATAAAGTGGAGCTGGACTGTTCTGTACTCTACATGTTTAAAGTGGAGGTGGACTGTTCTGTACTCTACATTTATAAAGTAGAGCTGGACTGTTCTGTACTCTACATTTATAAAGTGGAGCTGGACTGTTCTGTACTCTACATTTATAAAGTGGACCTGGACTGTTCTGTACTCAAGATTTATAAAGTGGACCTGGACTGTTCTGTACCCTACATTTATAAAGTGGAGCTGGACTGTTCTATATGGGACTGTTCTGTACATACATTTATAAAGTGGACCTGGACTGTTCTGTACCCTACATTTATAAAGTGGACCTGGACTGTTCTGTACTCCAGATTTATAAAGTGGAGCTGGACTGTTCTGTACCTACATTTATAAAGTGGAGCTGGACTGTTCTGTACCTACATTTATAAAGTGGACCTGGACTGTTCTGTACCCTACATTTATAAAGTGGACCTGGACTGTTCTGTACCTACATTTATAAAGTGGACCTGGACTGTTCTGTACTCTACATTTATAAAGTGGAGCTGGACTGTTCTGTACCCTACATTTATAAAGTGGAGCTGAACTGTTCTGTACCTACATTTATAAAGTGTAGCTGGACTGTTCTGTACTCTACATTTATAAAGTGGAGCTGGTCTTTTCTGTACTCTACATTTATATTGTGGAACTTGACTGTTCTGTACCTACATTTATAAAGTGGAGCTGGTCTTTTCTGTACTCTACATTTATATTGTGGAACTTGACTGTTCTGTACCTACATTTATAAAGTGGAGTTGGACTGTTCTGTACCTAGATTTATAAAGTGGAGCTGGACTGTTCTGTACCTACATTTATAAAGTGGAGCTGGACTGTTCTGTACCTACATTTATAAAGTGGAGCTGGACTGTTCTGTACCCTACATTTATAAAGTGGACCTGGACTGTTCTGTACCCTACATTTATAAAGTGGACCTGGACTGTTCTGTACCCTACATTTATAAAGTGGAGCTGGATTGTTCTGTACCTACATTTATAAATGGAGCTGGACTGTTCTGTACTCTACATGTTTAAAGTGGACCTGGACTGTTCTGTACCTACATTTATAAAGTGGAGCTGGACTGTTCTGTACTCTACATGTTTAAAGTGGAGGTGGACTGTTCTGTACTCTACATTTATAAAGTAGAGCTGGACTGTTCTGTACTCTACATTTATAAAGTGGAGCTGGACTGTTCTGTACTCTACATTTATAAAGTGGACCTGGACTGTTCTGTACTCAAGATTTATAAAGTGGACCTGGCCTGTTCTGTACCCTACATTTATAAAGTGGACCTGGACTGTTCTGTACCCTACATTTATAAAGTGGAGCTGGACTGTTCTATATGGGACTGTTCTGTACATACATTTATAAAGTGGACCTGGACTCTTCTGTACCCTACATTTATAAAGTGGACCTGGACTGTTCTGTACTCCAGATTTATAAAGTGGAGCTGGACTGTTCTGTACCTACATTTATAAAGTGGAGCTGGACTGTTCTGTACCTACATTTATAAAGTGGACCTGGACTGTTCTGTACCCTACATTTATAAAGTGGACCTGGACTGTTCTGTACCTACATTTATAAAGTGGACCTGGACTGTTCTGTACTCTACATTTATAAAGTGGAGCTGGACTGTTCTGTACCCTACATTTATAAAGTGGAGCTGAACTGTTCTGTACCTACATTTATAAAGTGTAGCTGGACTGTTCTGTACTCTACATTTATAAAGTGGAGCTGGTCTTTTCTGTACTCTACATTTATATTGTGGAACTTGACTGTTCTGTACCTACATTTATAAAGTGGAGCTGGTCTTTTCTGTACTCTACATTTATATTGTGGAACTTGACTGTTCTGTACCTACATTTATAAAGTGGAGTTGGACTGTTCTGTACCTAGATTTATAAAGTGGAGCTGGACTGTTCTGTACCTACATTTATAAAGTGGAGCTGGACTGTTCTGTACCTACATTTATAAAGTGGAGCTGGACTGTTCTGTACCCTACATTTATAAAGTGGACCTGGACTGTTCTGTACCCTACATTTATAAAGTGGACCTGGACTGTTCTGTACCCTACATTTATAAAGTGGAGCTGGACTGTTCTGTACCTACATTTATAAAGTGGAGCTGGACTGTTCTGTACTCTACATGTTTAAAGTGGAGCTGGACTGTTCTGTACTCTACATTTATAAAGTAGAGCTGGACTGTTCTGTACTCTACATTTATAAAGTGGACCTGGACTGTTCTGTACCCTACATTTATAAAGTGTAGCTGGACTGTTCTGTACTCTACATTCATAATGTGGAGCTGAACTGTTCTGTACCCTACATTTATAAAGTGTAGCTGAACTGTTCTGTACCTACATTTATAAAGTGGAGCTGGACTGTTCTGTACCCTACATTTATAAAGTGGAGCTGGACTGTTCTGTACCCTACATTTATAAAGTGGAGCTGGACTGTTCTGTACCTACATTTATAAAGTGGAGCTGGACTGTTCTGTACCCTACATTTATAAAGTGGACCTGGACTGTTCTGTACCCTACATTTATAAAGTGGAGCTGGACTGTTCTGTACCTACATTTATAAAGTGGAGTTGGACTGTTCTGTACTCAAGATTTATAAAGTGGAGCTGGACTGTTCTGTACCTACATTTATAAAGTGGAGCTGGACTGTTCTGTACCTACATTTATAAAGTGGACCTGGACTGTTCTGTACCCTACATTTATAAAGTGGACCTGGACTGTTCTGTACCCTACATTTATGAAGTGGAGCTGGACTGTTCTATATGGGACTGTTCTGTACCCTACATTTATAAAGTGGACCTGGACTGTTCTGTACCCTACATTTATAAAGTGGACCTGGACTGTTCTGTACCCTACATTTATAAAGTGGAGCTGGACTGTTCTGTACCTACATTTATAAAGTGGAGCTGGACTGTTCTGTACTCAAGATTTATAAAGTGGACCTGGACTGTTCTGTACCCTACATTTATAAAGTGGACCTGGACTGTTCTGTACCCTACATTTATAAAGTGGAGCTGGACTGTTCTGTACCCTACATTTATAAAGTGGAGCTGGACTGTTCTGTACCTACATTTATAAAGTGGACCTGGACTGTTCTGTACCCTACATTTATAAAGTGGACCTGGACTGTTCTGTACCTACATTTATAAAGTGGACCTGGACTGTTCTGTACTCTACATTTATAAAGTGGAGCTGGACTGTTCTGTACCCTACATTTATAAAGTGGAGCTGAACTGTTCTGTACCTACATTTATAAAGTGTAGCTGGACTGTTCTGTACTCTACATTTATAAAGTGGAGCTGGTCTTTTCTGTACCCTACATTTATATTGTGGAACTTGACTGTTCTGTACCTACATTTATAAAGTGGAGCTGGTCTTTTCTGTACTCTACATTTATATTGTGGAACTTGACTGTTCGGTACCTACATTTATAAAGTGGAGTTGGACTGTTCTGTACTCAAGATTTATAAAGTGGAGCTGGACTGTTCTGTACCTACATTTATAAAGTGGAGCTGGACTGTTCTGTACCTACATTTATAAAGTGGACCTGGACTGTTCTGTACCCTACATTTATAAAGTGGACCTGGACTGTTCTGTACCCTACATTTATAAAGTGGAGCTGGACTGTTCTATATGGGACTGTTCTGTACCCTACATTTATAAAGTGGACCTGGACTGTTCTGTACCCTACATTTATAAAGTGGACCTGGACTGTTCTGTACCCTACATTTATAAAGTGGAGCTGGACTGTTCTGTACCTACATTTATAAAGTGGAGCTGGACTGTTCTGTACTCAAGATTTATAAAGTGGACCTGGACTGTTCTGTACCCTACATTTATAAAGTGGAGCTGGACTGTTCTGTACCTACATTTATAAAGTGGAGCTGGACTGTTCTGTACCTACATTTATAAAGTGGAGCTGGACTGTTCTGTACCCTACATTTATAAAGTGGACCTGGACTGTTCTGTACCCTACATTTATAAAGTGGACCTAGACTGTTCTGTACCCTACATTTATAAAGTGGAGCTGGACTGTTCTGTACCTACATTTATAAAGTGGAGCTGGACTGTTCTGTACTCTACATGTTTAAAGTGGAGCTGGACTGTTCTGTACTCTACATTTATAAAGTAGAGCTGGACTGTTCTGTACTCTACATTTATAAAGTGGACCTGGACTGTTCTGTACCCTACATTTATAAAGTGGACCTGGACTGTTCTGTACCCTACATTTATAAAGTGGAGCTGGACTGTTCTGTGCCCTACATTTATAAAGTGTAGCTGAACTGTTCTGTACCTACATTTATAAAGTGTAGCTGGACTGTTCTGTACCCTACATTTATAAAGTGGAGCTGGACTGTTCTGTACCCTACATTTATAAAGTGGAGCTGGACTGTTCTGTACCCTACATTTATAAAGTGTAGCTGAACTGTTCTGTACCTACATTTATAAAGTGGAGCTGGACTGT
Source organism: Oncorhynchus clarkii lewisi (assembly GCF_045791955.1). Lineage (NCBI taxonomy): Eukaryota > Metazoa > Chordata > Actinopteri > Salmoniformes > Salmonidae > Oncorhynchus > Oncorhynchus clarkii. The sequence goes on from NW_027258385.1 coordinate 17,775, forward strand.
TCTGTACCCTACATTTATAAAGTGGAGCTGGACTGTTCTGTACCCTACATTTATAAAGTGGAGCTGGACTGTTCTGTACTCTACATTTATAAAGTGGAGCTGGACTGTTCTGTACCTACATTTATAAAGTGTAGCTGGACTGTTCTGTACCTACATTTATAAAGTGGAGCTGGACTGTTCTGTACCCTACATGTTTAAAGTGGAGCTGGACTGTTCTGTACTCTACGTTCATAAAGTGGAGCTGGACTGTTCTGTACCTACATTTATAAAGTGGAGCTGGACTGTTCTGTACCCTACATGTTTAAAGTGGAGCTGGATTGTTCTGTACCCTACATGTTTAAAGTGGAGCTGGACTGTTCTGTACCTACATTTATAAAGTGGAGCTGGACTGTTCTGTACTCTACATGTTTAAAGTGGACCTGGACTGTTCTGTACCTACATTTATAAAGTGGAGCTGGACTGTTCTGTACTCTACATGTTTAAAGTGGAGCTGGACTGTTCTGTACTCTACATTTATAAAGTAGAGCTGGACTGTTCTGTACTCTACATTTATAAAGTGGAGCTGGACTGTTCTGTACTCTACATTTATAAAGTGGACCTGGACTGTTCTGTACTCCAGATTTATAAAGTGGACCTGGACTGTTCTGTACCCTACAGTACATTTATAAAGTGGAGCTGGACTGTTCTTTACCCTACATTTATAAAGTGGAGCTGGACTGTTCTGTACCCTACATTTATAAAGTGGAGCTGGACTGTTCTGTACCCTACATTTATAAAGTGGACCTGGACTGTAATGTACCCTACATTTATAAAGTGGAGCTGGACTGTTCTCTACTCTACATTTATATTGTGGAACTTGACTGTTCTGTACCTACATTTATAAAGTGGAGTTGGACTGTTCTGTACCTAGATTTATAAAGTGGAGCTGGACTGTTCTGTACCTACATTTATAAAGTGGAGCTGGACTGTTCTGTACCTACATTTATAAAGTGGAGCTGGACTGTTCTGTACCCTACATTTATAAAGTGGACCTGGACTGTTCTGTACCCTACATTTATAAAGTGGACCTGGACTGTTCTGTACCCTACATTTATAAAGTGGAGCTGGACTGTTCTGTACCTACATTTATAAAGTGGAGCTGGACTGTTCTGTACTCTACATGTTTAAAGTGGAGCTGGACTGTTCTGTACTCTACATTTATAAAGTAGAGCTGGACTGTTCTGTACTCTACATTTATAAAGTGGACCTGGACTGTTCTGTACCCTACATTTATAAAGTGTAGCTGGACTGTTCTGTACTCTACATTCATAATGTGGAGCTGAACTGTTCTGTACCCTACATTTATAAAGTGTAGCTGAACTGTTCTGTACCTACATTTATAAAGTGTAGTTGAACTGTTCTGTACCCTACATTTATAAAGTGTAGCTGAACTGTTCTGTACCTACATTTATAAAGTGGACCTGGACTGTTCTGTACCCTACATTTATAAAGTGGAGCTGGACTGTTCTGTGCCCTACATTTATAAAGTGTAGCTGAACTGTTCTGTACCTACATTTATAAAGTGTAGCTGGACTGTTCTGTACCCTACATTTATAAAGTGGAGCTGGACTGTTCTGTACCCTACATTTATAAAGTGGAGCTGGACTGTTCTGTACCCTACATTTATAAAGTGTAGCTGAACTGTTCTGTACCTACATTTATAAAGTGGAGCTGGACTGTTCTGTACCCTACATTTATAAAGTGGAGCTGGACTGTTCTGTACCCTACATTTATAAAGTGGAGCTGGACTGTTCTGTACTCTACATTTATAAAGTGGAGCTGGACTGTTCTGTACCTACATTTATAAAGTGTAGCTGGACTGTTCTGTACCTACATTTATAAAGTGGAGCTGGACTGTTCTGTACCCTACATGTTTAAAGTGGAGCTGGACTGTTCTGTACTCTACGTTCATAAAGTGGAGCTGGACTGTTCTGTACCTACATTTATAAAGTGGAGCTGGACTGTTCTGTACCCTACATGTTTAAAGTGGAGCTGGATTGTTCTGTACCCTACATGTTTAAAGTGGAGCTGGACTGTTCTGTACCTACATTTATAAAGTGGAGCTGGACTGTTCTGTACTCTACATGTTTAAAGTGGACCTGGACTGTTCTGTACCTACATTTATAAAGTGGAGCTGGACTGTTCTGTACTCTACATGTTTAAAGTGGAGCTGGACTGTTCTGTACTCTACATTTATAAAGTAGAGCTGGACTGTTCTGTACTCTACATTTATAAAGTGGAGCTGGACTGTTCTGTACTCTACATTTATAAAGTGGACCTGGACTGTTCTGTACTCCAGATTTATAAAGTGGACCTGGACTGTTCTGTACCCTACAGTACATTTATAAAGTGGAGCTGGACTGTTCTTTACCCTACATTTATAAAGTGGAGCTGGACTGTTCTGTACCCTACATTTATAAAGTGGAGCTGGACTGTTCTGTACCCTACATTTATAAAGTGGACCTGGACTGTAATGTACCCTACATTTATAAAGTGGAGCTGGACTGTTCTCTACTCTACATTTATAAAGTGGAGCTGGACTGTTCTGTACCCTACATTTATAAAGTGTAGCTGAACTGTTCTGTACCTACATTTATAAAGTGTAGCTGAACTGTTCTGTACCTACATTTATAAAGTGAAGCTGGACTGTTCTGTACCCTACATTTATAAAGTGGAGCTGGACTGTTCTGTACCCTACATTTATAAAGTGGAGCTGGACTGTTCTGTACTCTACATTTATAAAGTGGAGCTGGACTGTTCTGTACCTACATTTATAAAGTGTAGCTGTACTGTTCTGTACCTACATTTATAAAGTGGAGCTGGACTGTTCTGTACCCTACATGTTTAAAGTGGAGCTGGACTGTTCTGTACTCTACATTCATAAAGTGGAGCTGGACTGTTCTGTACCCTACATTTATAAAGTGGAGCTGGACTGTTCTGTACCCTACATGTTTAAAGTGGAGCTGGATTGTTCTGTACCCTACATGTTTAAAGTGGAGCTGGACTGTTCTGTACCTACATTTATAAAGTGGAGCTGGACTGTTCTGTACTCTACATGTTTAAAGTGGACCTGGACTGTTCTGTACCTACATTTATAAAGTGGAGCTGGACTGTTCTGTACTCTACATGTTTAAAGTGGAGCTGGACTGTTCTGTACTCTACATTTATAAAGTAGAGCTGGACTGTTCTGTACTCTACATTTATAAAGTGGAGCTGGACTGTTCTGTACTCTACATTTATAAAGTGGACCTGGACTGTTCTGTACTCCAGATTTATAAAGTGGACCTGGACTGTTCTGTACCCTACAGTACATTTATAAAGTGGAGCTGGACTGTTCTGTACCCTACATTTATTAAGTGGAGCTGGACTGTTCTGTACCCTACATTTATAAAGTGGAGCTGGACTGTTCTGTACCCTACATTTATAAAGTGGAGCTGGACTGTTCTGTACCTACATTTATAAAGTGGACCTGGACTGTTCTGTACCCTACATTTATAAAGTGGACCTGGACTGTTCTGTACCTACATTTATAAAGTGGACCTGGACTGTTCTGTACTCTACATTTATAAAGTGGAGCTGGACTGTTCTGTACCCTACATTTATAAAGTGGAGCTGAACTGTTCTGTACCTACATTTATAAAGTGTAGCTGGACTGTTCTGTACTCTACATTTATAAAGTGGAGCTGGTCTTTTCTGTACTCTACATTTATATTGTGGAACTTGACTGTTCTGTACCTACATTTATAAAGTGGAGCTGGTCTTTTCTGTACTCTACATTTATATTGTGGAACTTGACTGTTCGGTACCTACATTTATAAAGTGGAGTTGGACTGTTCTGTACTCAAGATTTATAAAGTGGAGCTGGACTGTTCTGTACCTACATTTATAAAGTGGAGCTGGACTGTTCTGTACCTACATTTATAAAGTGGACCTGGACTGTTCTGTACCCTACATTTATAAAGTGGACCTGGACTGTTCTGTACCCTACATTTATGAAGTGGAGCTGGACTGTTCTATATGGGACTGTTCTGTACCCTACATTTATAAAGTGGACCTGGACTGTTCTGTACCCTACATTTATAAAGTGGACCTGGACTGTTCTGTACCCTACATTTATAAAGTGGAGCTGGACTGTTCTGTACCTACATTTATAAAGTGGAGCTGGACTGTTCTGTACTCAAGATTTATAAAGTGGACCTGGACTGTTCTGTACCCTACATTTATAAAGTGGACCTGGACTGTTCTGTACCCTACATTTATAAAGTGGAGCTGGACTGTTCTGTACCCTACATTTATAAAGTGGAGCTGGACTGTTCTGTACCTACATTTATAAAGTGGACCTGGACTGTTCTGTACCCTACATTTATAAAGTGGACCTGGACTGTTCTGTACCTACATTTATAAAGTGGACCTGGACTGTTCTGTACTCTACATTTATAAAGTGGAGCTGGACTGTTCTGTACCCTACATTTATAAAGTGGAGCTGAACTGTTCTGTACCTACATTTATAAAGTGTAGCTGGACTGTTCTGTACTCTACATTTATAAAGTGGAGCTGGTCTTTTCTGTACTCTACATTTATATTGTGGAACTTGACTGTTCTGTACCTACATTTATAAAGTGGAGCTGGTCTTTTCTGTACTCTACATTTATATTGTGGAACTTGACTGTTCGGTACCTACATTTATAAAGTGGAGTTGGACTGTTCTGTACTCAAGATTTATAAAGTGGAGCTGGACTGTTCTGTACCTACATTTATAAAGTGGAGCTGGACTGTTCTGTACCTACATTTATAAAGTGGACCTGGACTGTTCTGTACCCTACATTTATAAAGTGGACCTGGACTGTTCTGTACCCTACATTTATAAAGTGGAGCTGGACTGTTCTATATGGGACTGTTCTGTACCCTACATTTATAAAGTGGACCTGGACTGTTCTGTACCCTACATTTATAAAGTGGACCTGGACTGTTCTGTACCCTACATTTATAAAGTGGAGCTGGACTGTTCTGTACCTACATTTATAAAGTGGAGCTGGACTGTTCTGTACTCAAGATTTATAAAGTGGACCTGGACTGTTCTGTACCCTACATTTATAAAGTGGAGCTGGACTGTTCTGTACCTACATTTATAAAGTGGAGCTGGACTGTTCTGTACCTACATTTATAAAGTGGAGCTGGACTGTTCTGTACCCTACATTTATAAAGTGGACCTGGACTGTTCTGTACCCTACATTTATAAAGTGGACCTAGACTGTTCTGTACCCTACATTTATAAAGTGGAGCTGGACTGTTCTGTACCTACATTTATAAAGTGGAGCTGGACTGTTCTGTACTCTACATGTTTAAAGTGGAGCTGGACTGTTCTGTACTCTACATTTATAAAGTAGAGCTGGACTGTTCTGTACTCTACATTTATAAAGTGGACCTGGACTGTTCTGTACCCTACATTTATAAAGTGGACCTGGACTGTTCTGTACCCTACATTTATAAAGTGGAGCTGGACTGTTCTGTGCCCTACATTTATAAAGTGTAGCTGAACTGTTCTGTACCTACATTTATAAAGTGTAGCTGGACTGTTCTGTACCCTACATTTATAAAGTGGAGCTGGACTGTTCTGTACCCTACATTTATAAAGTGGAGCTGGACTGTTCTGTACCCTACATTTATAAAGTGTAGCTGAACTGTTCTGTACCTACATTTATAAAGTGGAGCTGGACTGTTCTGTACCCTACATTTATAAAGTGGAGCTGGACTGTTCTGTACCCTACATTTATAAAGTGGAGCTGGACTGTTCTGTACTCTACATTTATAAAGTGGAGCTGGACTGTTCTGTACCTACATTTATAAAGTGTAGCTGGACTGTTCTGTACCTACATTTATAAAGTGGAGCTGGACTGTTCTGTACCCTACATGTTTAAAGTGGAGCTGGACTGTTCTGTACTCTACGTTCATAAAGTGGAGCTGGACTGTTCTGTACCTACATTTATAAAGTGGAGCTGGACTGTTCTGTACCCTACATGTTTAAAGTGGAGCTGGATTGTTCTGTACCCTACATGTTTAAAGTGGAGCTGGACTGTTCTGTACCTACATTTATAAAGTGGAGCTGGACTGTTCTGTACTCTACATGTTTAAAGTGGACCTGGACTGTTCTGTACCTACATTTATAAAGTGGAGCTGGACTGTTCTGTACTCTACATGTTTAAAGTGGAGCTGGACTGTTCTGTACTCTACATTTATAAAGTAGAGCTGGACTGTTCTGTACTCTACATTTATAAAGTGGAGCTGGACTGTTCTGTACTCTACATTTATAAAGTGGACCTGGACTGTTCTGTACTCCAGATTTATAAAGTGGACCTGGACTGTTCTGTACCCTACAGTACATTTATAAAGTGGAGCTGGACTGTTCTTTACCCTACATTTATAAAGTGGAGCTGGACTGTTCTGTACCCTACATTTATAAAGTGGAGCTGGACTGTTCTGTACCCTACATTTATAAAGTGGACCTGGACTGTAATGTACCCTACATTTATAAAGTGGAGCTGGACTGTTCTCTACTCTACATTTATAAAGTGGAGCTGGACTGTTCTGTACCCTACATTTATAAAGTGTAGCTGAACTGTTCTGTACCTACATTTATAAAGTGTAGCTGAACTGTTCTGTACCTACATTTATAAAGTGAAGCTGGACTGTTCTGTACCCTACATTTATAAAGTGGAGCTGGACTGTTCTGTACCCTACATTTATAAAGTGGAGCTGGACTGTTCTGTACTCTACATTTATAAAGTGGAGCTGGACTGTTCTGTACCTACATTTATAAAGTGTAGCTGTACTGTTCTGTACCTACATTTATAAAGTGGAGCTGGACTGTTCTGTACCCTACATGTTTAAAGTGGAGCTGGACTGTTCTGTACTCTACATTCATAAAGTGGAGCTGGACTGTTCTGTACCCTACATTTATAAAGTGGAGCTGGACTGTTCTGTACCCTACATGTTTAAAGTGGAGCTGGATTGTTCTGTACCCTACATGTTTAAAGTGGAGCTGGACTGTTCTGTACCTACATTTATAAAGTGGATCTGGACTGTTCTGTACTCTACATGTTTAAAGTGGACCTGGACTGTTCTGTACCTACATTTATAAAGTGGAGCTGGACTGTTCTGTACTCTACATGTTTAAAGTGGAGCTGGACTGTTCTGTACTCTACATTTATAAAGTAGAGCTGGACTGTTCTGTACTCTACATTTATAAAGTGGAGCTGGACTGTTCTGTACTCTACATTTATAAAGTGGACCTGGACTGTTCTGTACTCCAGATTTATAAAGTGGACCTGGACTGTTCTGTACCCTACAGTACATTTATAAAGTGGAGCTGGACTGTTCTGTACCCTACATTTATTAAGTGGAGCTGGACTGTTCTGTACCCTACATTTATAAAGTGGAGCTGGACTGTTCTGTACCCTACATTTATAAAGTGGAGCTGGACTGTTCTGTACCTACATTTATAAAGTGGACCTGGACTGTTCTGTACCCTACATTTATAAAGTGGACCTGGACTGTTCTGTACCTACATTTATAAAGTGGACCTGGACTGTTCTGTACTCTACATTTATAAAGTGGAGCTGGACTGTTCTGTACTCTACATTTATAAAGTGGAGCTGGACTGTTCTGTACCTACATTTATAAAGTGTAGCTGGACTGTTCTGTACCTACATTTATAAAGTGGAGCTGGACTGTTCTGTACCCTACATGTTTAAAGTGGAGCTGGACTGTTCTGTACTCTACGTTCATAAAGTGGAGCTGGACTGTTCTGTACCTACATTTATAAAGTGGAGCTGGACTGTTCTGTACCCTACATGTTTAAAGTGGAGCTGGATTGTTCTGTACCCTACATGTTTAAAGTGGAGCTGGACTGTTCTGTACCTACATTTATAAAGTGGAGCTGGACTGTTCTGTACTCTACATGTTTAAAGTGGACCTGGACTGTTCTGTACCTACATTTATAAAGTGGAGCTGGACTGTTCTGTACTCTACATGTTTAAAGTGGAGCTGGACTGTTCTGTACTCTACATTTATAAAGTAGAGCTGGACTGTTCTGTACTCTACATTTATAAAGTGGAGCTGGACTGTTCTGTACTCTACATTTATAAAGTGGACCTGGACTGTTCTGTACTCCAGATTTATAAAGTGGACCTGGACTGTTCTGTACCCTACAGTACATTTATAAAGTGGAGCTGGACTGTTCTTTACCCTACATTTATAAAGTGGAGCTGGACTGTTCTGTACCCTACATTTATAAAGTGGAGCTGGACTGTTCTGTACCCTACATTTATAAAGTGGACCTGGACTGTAATGTACCCTACATTTATAAAGTGGAGCTGGACTGTTCTCTACTCTACATTTATAAAGTGGAGCTGGACTGTTCTGTACCCTACATTTATAAAGTGTAGCTGAACTGTTCTGTACCTACATTTATAAAGTGTAGCTGAACTGTTCTGTACCTACATTTATAAAGTGAAGCTGGACTGTTCTGTACCCTACATTTATAAAGTGGAGCTGGACTGTTCTGTACCCTACATTTATAAAGTGGAGCTGGACTGTTCTGTACTCTACATTTATAAATTGGAGCTGGACTGTTCTGTACCTACATTTATAAAGTGTAGCTGTACTGTTCTGTACCTACATTTATAAAGTGGAGCTGGACTGTTCTGTACCCTACATGTTTAAAGTGGAGCTGGACTGTTCTGTACTCTACATTCATAAAGTGGAGCTGGACTGTTCTGTACCCTACATTTATAAAGTGGAGCTGGACTGTTCTGTACCCTACATGTTTAAAGTGGAGCTGGATTGTTCTGTACCCTACATGTTTAAAGTGGAGCTGGACTGTTCTGTACCTACATTTATAAAGTGGATCTGGACTGTTCTGTACTCTACATGTTTAAAGTGGACCTGGACTGTTCTGTACCTACATTTATAAAGTGGAGCTGGACTGTTCTGTACTCTACATGTTTAAAGTGGAGCTGGACTGTTCTGTACTCTACATTTATAAAGTAGAGCTGGACTGTTCTGTACTCTACATTTATAAAGTGGAGCTGGACTGTTCTGTACTCTACATTTATAAAGTGGACCTGGACTGTTCTGTACTCCAGATTTATAAAGTGGACCTGGACTGTTCTGTACCCTACAGTACATTTATAAAGTGGAGCTGGACTGTTCTGTACCCTACATTTATTAAGTGGAGCTGGACTGTTCTGTACCCTACATTTATAAAGTGGAGCTGGACTGTTCTGTACCCTACATTTATAAAGTGGAGCTGGACTGTTCTGTACCTACATTTATAAAGTGGACCTGGACTGTTCTGTACCCTACATTTATAAAGTGGACCTGGACTGTTCTGTACCTACATTTATAAAGTGGACCTGGACTGTTCTGTACTCTACATTTATAAAGTGGAGCTGGACTGTTCTGTACCCTACATTTATAAAGTGGAGCTGAACTGTTCTGTACCTACATTTATAAAGTGTAGCTGGACTGTTCTGTACTCTACATTTATAAAGTGGAGCTGGTCTTTTCTGTACTCTACATTTATATTGTGGAACTTGACTGTTCTGTACCTACATTTATAAAGTGGAGCTGGTCTTTTCTGTACTCTACATTTATATTGTGGAACTTGACTGTTCGGTACCTACATTTATAAAGTGGAGTTGGACTGTTCTGTACTCAAGATTTATAAAGTGGAGCTGGACTGTTCTGTACCTACATTTATAAAGTGGAGCTGGACTGTTCTGTACCTACATTTATAAAGTGGACCTGGACTGTTCTGTACCCTACATTTATAAAGTGGACCTGGACTGTTCTGTACCCTACATTTATGAAGTGGAGCTGGACTGTTCTATATGGGACTGTTCTGTACCCTACATTTATAAAGTGGACCTGGACTGTTCTGTACCCTACATTTATAAAGTGGACCTGGACTGTTCTGTACCCTACATTTATAAAGTGGAGCTGGACTGTTCTGTACCTACATTTATAAAGTGGAGCTGGACTGTTCTGTACTCAAGATTTATAAAGTGGACCTGGACTGTTCTGTACCCTACATTTATAAAGTGGACCTGGACTGTTCTGTACCCTACATTTATAAAGTGGAGCTGGACTGTTCTGTACCCTACATTTATAAAGTGGAGCTGGACTGTTCTGTACCTACATTTATAAAGTGGACCTGGACTGTTCTGTACCCTACATTTATAAAGTGGACCTGGACTGTTCTGTACCTACATTTATAAAGTGGACCTGGACTGTTCTGTACTCTACATTTATAAAGTGGAGCTGGACTGTTCTGTACCCTACATTTATAAAGTGGAGCTGAACTGTTCTGTACCTACATTTATAAAGTGTAGCTGGACTGTTCTGTACTCTACATTTATAAAGTGGAGCTGGTCTTTTCTGTACTCTACATTTATATTGTGGAACTTGACTGTTCTGTACCTACATTTATAAAGTGGAGCTGGTCTTTTCTGTACTCTACATTTATATTGTGGAACTTGACTGTTCGGTACCTACATTTATAAAGTGGAGTTGGACTGTTCTGTACTCAAGATTTATAAAGTGGAGCTGGACTGTTCTGTACCTACATTTATAAAGTGGAGCTGGACTGTTCTGTACCTACATTTATAAAGTGGACCTGGACTGTTCTGTACCCTACATTTATAAAGTGGACCTGGACTGTTCTGTACCCTACATTTATAAAGTGGAGCTGGACTGTTCTATATGGGACTGTTCTGTACCCTACATTTATAAAGTGGACCTGGACTGTTCTGTACCCTACATTTATAAAGTGGACCTGGACTGTTCTGTACCCTACATTTATAAAGTGGAGCTGGACTGTTCTGTACCTACATTTATAAAGTGGAGCTGGACTGTTCTGTACTCAAGATTTATAAAGTGGACCTGGACTGTTCTGTACCCTACATTTATAAAGTGGAGCTGGACTGTTCTATATGGGACTGTTCTGTACATACATTTATTAAGTGGACCTGGACTGTTCTGTACCCTACATTTATAAAGTGGAGCTGGACTGTTCTGTACCCTACATTTATAAAGTGGACCTGGACTGTTATGTACCCTACATTTATAAAGTGGACCTGGACTGTTCTGTACTCCAGATTTATAAAGTGGACCTGGACTGTTCTGTACCTACATTTATAAAGTGGAGCTGGACTGTTCTATATGGGACTGTTCTGTACATACATTTATAAAGTGGACCTGGACTGTTCTGTACCCTACATTTATAAAGTGGACCTGGACTGTTCTGTACTCCAGATTTATAAAGTGGAGCTGGACTGTTCTGTACCTACATTTATAAAGTGGAGCTGGACTGTTCTGTACCTACATTTATAAAGTGGACCTGGACTGTTCTGTACCCTACATTTATAAAGTGGACCTGGACTGTTCTGTACCCTACATTTATAAAGTGGACCTGGACTGTTCTGTACCTACATTTATAAAGTGGACCTGGACTGTTCTGTACTCTACATTTATAAAGTGGAGCTGGACTGTTCTGTACCCTACATTTATAAAGTGGAGCTGAACTGTTCTGTACCTACATTTATAAAGTGTAGCTGGACTGTTCTGTACTCTACATTTATAAAGTAGAGCTGGTTCTTTTCTGTACTCTACATTTATATTGTGGAACTTGACTGTTCTGTACCTACATTTATAAAGTGGAGCTGGTCTTTTCTGTACTCTACATTTATGTTGTGGAACTTGACTGTTCGGTACCTACATTTATAAAGTGGAGTTGGACTGTTCTGTACCTAGATGTATAAAGTGGAGCTGGACTGTTCTGTACCTACATTTATAAAGTGGAGCTGGACTGTTCTGTACCTACATTTATAAAGTGGAGCTGGACTGTTCTGTACCCTACATTTATAAAGTGGACCTAGACTGTTCTGTATCCTACATTTATAAAGTGGACCTGGACTGTTCTGTACCCTACATTTGTAAAGTGGAGCTGGACTGTTCTGTTCCTACATTTATAAAGTGGAGCTGGACTGTTCTGTACTCAAGATTTATAAAGTGGACCTGGACTGTTCTGTACCCTACATTTATAAAGTGGAGCTGAACTGTTCTGTACCTACATTTATAAAGTGTAGCTGGACTGTTCTGTACTCTACATTTATAAAGTAGAGCTGGTTCTTTTCTGTACTCTACATTTATATTGTGGAACTTGACTGTTCTGTACCTACATTTATAAAGTGGAGCTGGTCTTTTCTGTACTCTACATTTATGTTGTGGAACTTGACTGTTCGGTACCTACATTTATAAAGTGGAGTTGGACTGTTCTGTACCTAGATGTATAAAGTGGAGCTGGACTGTTCTGTACCTACATTTATAAAGTGGAGCTGGACTGTTCTGTACCTACATTTATAAAGTGGAGCTGGACTGTTCTGTACCCTACATTTATAAAGTGGACCTAGACTGTTCTGTATCCTACATTTATAAAGTGGACCTGGACTGTTCTGTACCCTACATTTGTAAAGTGGAGCTGGACTGTTCTGTTCCTACATTTATAAAGTGGAGCTGGACTGTTCTGTACTCAAGATTTATAAAGTGGACCTGGACTGTTCTGTACCCTACATTTATAAAGTGGACCTGGACTGTTCTGTACCCTACATTTATAAAGTGGAGCTGGACTGTTCTGTACCCTACATTTATAAAGTGGAGCTGGACTGTTCTGTACCTACATTTATAAAGTGGACCTGGACTGTTCTGTACCCTACATTTATAAAGTGGACCTGGACTGTTCTGTACCTACATTTATAAAGTGGACCTGGACTGTTCTGTACTCTACATTTATAAAGTGGAGCTGGACTGTTCTGTACCCTACATTTATAAAGTGGAGCTGAACTGTTCTGTACCTACATTTATAAAGTGTAGCTGGACTGTTCTGTACTCTACATTTATAAAGTGGAGCTGGTCTTTTCTGTACTCTACATTTATATTGTGGAACTTGACTGTTCTGTACCTACATTTATAAAGTGGAGCTGGTCTTTTCTGTACTCTACATTTATATTGTGGAACTTGACTGTTCGGTACCTACATTTATAAAGTGGAGTTGGACTGTTCTGTACTCAAGATTTATAAAGTGGAGCTGGACTGTTCTGTACCTACATTTATAAAGTGGAGCTGGACTGTTCTGTACCTACATTTATAAAGTGGACCTGGACTGTTCTGTACCCTACATTTATAAAGTGGACCTGGACTGTTCTGTACCCTACATTTATAAAGTGGAGCTGGACTGTTCTATATGGGACTGTTCTGTACCCTACATTTATAAAGTGGACCTGGACTGTTCTGTACCCTACATTTATAAAGTGGACCTGGACTGTTCTGTACCCTACATTTATAAAGTGGAGCTGGACTGTTCTGTACCTACATTTATAAAGTGGAGCTGGACTGTTCTGTACTCAAGATTTATAAAGTGGACCTGGACTGTTCTGTACCCTACATTTATAAAGTGGAGCTGGACTGTTCTATATGGGACTGTTCTGTACATACATTTATAAAGTGGACCTGGACTGTTCTGTACCCTACATTTATAAAGTGGAGCTGGACTGTTCTGTACCCTACATTTATAAAGTGGACCTGGACTGTTATGTACCCTACATTTATAAAGTGGACCTGGACTGTTCTGTACTCCAGATTTATAAAGTGGACCTGGACTGTTCTGTACCTACATTTATAAAGTGGAGCTGGACTGTTCTATATGGGACTGTTCTGTACATACATTTATAAAGTGGACCTGGACTGTTCTGTACCCTACATTTATAAAGTGGACCTGGACTGTTCTGTACTCCAGATTTATAAAGTGGAGCTGGACTGTTCTGTACCTACATTTATAAAGTGGAGCTGGACTGTTCTGTACCTACATTTATAAAGTGGACCTGGACTGTTCTGTACCCTACATTTATAAAGTGGACCTGGACTGTTCTGTACCTACATTTATAAAGTGGACCTGGACTGTTCTGTACTCTACATTTATAAAGTGGAGCTGGACTGTTCTGTACCCTACATTTATAAAGTGGAGCTGGACTGTTCTGTACCCTACATTTATAAAGTGGAGCTGAACTGTTCTGTACCTACATTTATAAAGTGGAGCTGGTCTTTTCTGTACTCTACATTTATGTTGTGGAACTTGACTGTTCGGTACCTACATTTATAAAGTGGAGTTGGACTGTTCTGTACCTAGATGTATAAAGTGGAGCTGGACTGTTCTGTACCTACATTTATAAAGTGGAGCTGGACTGTTCTGTACCTACATTTATAAAGTGGAGCTGGACTGTTCTGTACCCTACATTTATAAAGTGGACCTAGACTGTTCTGTATCCTACATTTATAAAGTGGACCTGGACTGTTCTGTACCCTACATTTGTAAAGTGGAGCTGGACTGTTCTGTTCCTACATTTATAAAGTGGAGCTGGACTGTTCTGTACTCAAGATTTATAAAGTGGACCTGGACTGTTCTGTACCCTATATTTATAAAGTGGACCTGGACTGTTCTGTACCCTACATTTATAAAGTGGAGCTGGACTGTTCTATATGGGACTGTTCTGTACATACATTTATAAAGTGGACCTGGACTGTTCTGTACCCTACATTTATAAAGTGGACCTGGACTGTTCTGTACTCCAGATTTATAAAGTGGAGCTGGACTGTTCTGTACCTACATTTATAAAGTGGAGCTGGACTGTTCTGTACCTACATTTATAAAGTGGACCTGGACTGTTCTGTACCCTACATTTATAAAGTGGACCTGGACTGTTCTGTACCTACATTTATAAAGTGGACCTAGACTGTTCTGTACTCTACATTTATAAAGTGGAGCTGGACTGTTCTGTACCCTACATTTATAAAGTGGAGCTGAACTGTTCTGTACCTACATTTATAAAGTGTAGCTGGACTGTTCTGTACTCTACATTTATAAAGTGGAGCTGGTCTTTTCTGTACTCTACATTTATATTGTGGAACTTGACTGTTCTGTACCTACATTTATAAAGTGGAGCTGGTCTTTTCTGTACTCTACATTTATATTGTGGAACTTGACTGTTCTGTACCTACATTTATAAAGTGGAGTTGGACTGTTCTGTACCTAGATTTATAAAGTGGAGCTGGACTGTTCTGTACCTACATTTATAAAGTGGAGCTGGACTGTTCTGTACCTACATTTATAAAGTGGAGCTGGACTGTTCTGTACCCTACATTTATAAAGTGGACCTGGACTGTTCTGTACCCTACATTTATAAAGTGGACCTGGACTGTTCTGTACCCTACATTTATAAAGTGGAGCTGGACTGTTCTGTACCTACATTTATAAAGTGGAGCTGGACTGTTCTGTACTCAAGATTTATAAAGTGGACCTGGACTGTTCTGTACCCTACATTTATAAAGTGGACCTGGACTGTTCTGTACCTACATTTATAAAGTGTAGCTGGACTGTTCTGTACTCTACATTTATAAAGTGGAGCTGGTCTTTTCTGTACTCTACATTTATATTGTGGAACTTGACTGTTCTGTACCTACATTTATAAAGTGGAGCTGGTCTTTTCTGTACTCTACATTTATATTGTGGAACTTGACTGTTCTGTACCTACATTTATAAAGTGGAGTTGGACTGTTCTGTACCTAGATTTATAAAGTGGAGCTGGACTGTTCTGTACCTACATTTATAAAGTGGAGCTGGACTGTTCTGTACCTACATTTATAAAGTGGAGCTGGACTGTTCTGTACCCTACATTTATAAAGTGGACCTGGACTGTTCTGTACCCTACATTTATAAAGTGGACCTGGACTGTTCTGTACCCTACATTTATAAAGTGGAGCTGGACTGTTCTGTACCTACATTTATAAAGTGGAGCTGGACTGTTCTGTACTCAAGATTTATAAAGTGGACCTGGACTGTTCTGTACCCTACATTTATAAAGTGGACCTGGACTGTTCTGTACCCTACATTTATAAAGTGGAGCTGGACTGTTCTATATGGGACTGTTCTGTACATACATTTATAAAGTGGACCTGGACTGTTCTGTACCCTACATTTATAAAGTGGACCTGGACTGTTCTGTACCCTACATTTATAAAGTGGACCTGGACTGTTATGTACCCTACATTTATAAAGTGGACCTGGACTGTTCTGTACTCCAGATTTATAAAGTGGACCTGGACTGTTCTGTACCTACATTTATAAAGTGGAGCTGGACTGTTCTATATGGGACTGTTCTGTACCTACATTTATAAAGTGGAGCTGGACTGTTCTGTACTCCTCATTTATAAAGTGGACCTGGACTGTTCTGTACCCTACATTTATAAAGTGGAGCTGGACTGTTCTGTACTCTACATTTATAAAGTGGACCTGGACTGTTCTGTACCTACATTTATAAAGTGGAGCTGGACTGTTCTGTACCTACATTTATAAAGTGGAGCTGGACTGTTCTGTACTCTACATTTATAAAGTGGACCTGGACTGTTCTGTACCTTACATTTATTAAGTGGAGCTGGACTGTTCTGTACTCTACATTTATAAAGTGGACCTGGACTGTTCTGTACCTACATTTATAAAGTGGAGCTGGACTGTTCTGTACTCTACATTTATAAAGTGGACCTGGACTGTTCTGTACCTACATTTATAAAGTGGAGCTGGACTGTTCTGTACTCTACATTTATAAAGTGGAACTTGACTGTTCTGTACTCTACATTTATATTGTGGAACTTGACTGTTCTGTACCTACATTTATAAAGTGGAGCTGGACTGTTCTGTACCTACATTTATAAAGTGGAGCTGGACTTTTCCGTACCTACATTTATAAAGTGGAGCTGGACTGTTCCGTACCTACATTTATAAAGTGGAGCTGGACTGTTCTGTACCCTACATTTATAAAGTGGAGCTGGACTGTTCTGTACTCCAGATTTATGAAGTGGAGCTGGACTGTTCTGTACCTACATTTATAAAGTGGAGCTGGACTGTTCTGTACCTACATTTATAAAGTGGAGCTGTACTGTTCTGTACCTACATTTAGAAATTGGAGCTGGACTGTTCTGTACCTACATTTATAAAGTGGAGCTGGACTGTTCTGTACCTACATTTATAAAATGGAGCTGGACTGTTCTGTACCTACATTTATAAAGTGGAGCTGGACTGTTCTGTACCTACATTTATAAAGTGGAGCTGGACTGTTCTGTACCTACATTTATAAAGTGGAGCTGGACTGTTCTGTACCTACATTAATAAAGTGGAGCTGGACTGTTCTGTACCCTACATTTATAAAGTGGAGCTGGACTGTTCTGTACCCTACATTTATAACGTGGAGCTGGACTGTTCTGTACTCCAGATTTATAAAGTGGAGCTGGACTGTTCTGTACTCCAGATTTATAGTGGAGCTGGTCTGTTCTGTACCTACATTTATAAAGTGGAGCTGGACTGTTCTGTACCTACATTTATAAAGTGGACTTGGACTGTTATGTACCTACATTTATAAAGTGGACCTGGACTGTTCTGTACCCTACATTTATAAAGTGGACCTGGACTGTTCTGTACTCCAGATTTATAAAGTGGACCTGGTCTGTTCTGTACCCTACATTTCTAAAGTGGACCTGGACTGTTCTGTACCCTACATTTATAAAGTGGACCTGGACTGTTCTGTACTCCAGATTTATAAAGTGGACCTGGACTGTTCTGTACTCTACATTTATAAAGTGGAGCTGGACTGTTCTGTACCTACATTTATAAAGTGGACCTGGACTGTTCTGTACTCCAGATTTATAAAGTGGAGCTGGACTGTTCTGTACTCTACATTTATATAGTGGAGCTGGACTGTTCTGTACTCTACATTTATAAAGTGGAGCTGGACTGTTCTGTACTCTACATTTATCAAGTGGAGCTGGACTGTTCTGTACCCTACATGTTTAAAGTGGAGCTGGACTGTTCTGTACCTACATTTAGAAATTGGAGCTGGACTGTTCTGTACCTACATTTATAAAGTCGAGCTGGACTGTTCTGTACCTACATTTATAAAGTGGAGCTGGACTGTTCTGTACCTACATTTATAAAGTGGAGCTGGACTGTTCTGTACTCAAGATTTATAAAGTGGAGCTGGACTGTTCTGTACTCTACATTTATAAAGTGGAGCTGGACTGTTCTGTACCTACATTTATAAAGTGGAGCTGGACTGTTCTGTACCTACATTTATAAAGTGGAGCTGGACTGTTCTGTACCCTACATTTATAAAGTGGAGCTGGACTGTTCTGTACCTACATTTATAAAGTGGAGCTGGACTGTTCTGTACCTACATTTATAAAGTGGAGCTGGACTGTTCTGTACCTACATTTATAAAGTGGAGCTGGACTGTTCTGTACCCTACATTTATAAAGTGGAGCTGGACTGTTCTGTACCCTAAATTTATAAAGTTGAGCTGGACTGTTCTGTACCCTACATTTATAAAGTGGAGCTGGACTGTTCTGTACCCTACATTTATAAAGTGGAGCTGGACTGTTCTGTACCTACATTTATAAAGTGGAGCTGGACTTTTCTGTACCCTACATTTATAAAGTGGAGCTGGACTGTTCTGTACCTACATTTATAAAGTGGAGCTGGTCTTTTCTTTACCTACATTTATAAAGTGGAGCTGGACTGTTCTGTACCTACATTTATAATGTGGAGCTGGACTGTTCTGTACCTACATTTATAAAGTGGGGCTGGACTGTTCTGTACCCTACATTTATAAAGTGGAGCTGGACTGTTCTATATGGGACTGTTCTGTACATACATTTATAAAGTGGACCTGGACTGTTCTGTACCCTACATTTATAAAGTGAACCTGGACTGTTCTGTTCTCCAGCTTTATAAAGTGGAGCTGGACTGTTCTGTACCTACATTTATAAAGTGGAGCTGGACTGTTCTGTACCTACATTTATAAAGTGGACCTGGACTGTTCTGTACCTACATTTATAAAGTGGACCTGGACTGTTCTGTACTCTACATTTATAAAGTGGAGCTGGACTGTTCTGTACCCTACATTTATAAAGTGGAGCTGAACTGTTCTGTACCTACATTTATAAAGTGTAGCTGGACTGTTCTGTACTCTACATTTATAAAGTGGAGCTGGTCTTTTCTGTACTCTACATTTATATTGTGGAACTTGACTGTTCTGTACCTACATTTATAAAGTGGAGCTGGTCTTTTCTGTACTCTACATTTATATTGTGGAACTTGACTGTTCTGTACCTACATTTATAAAGTGGAGTTGGACTGTTCTGTACCTAGATTTATAAAGTGGAGCTGGACTGTTCTGTACCTACATTTATAAAGTGGAGCTGGACTGTTCTGTACCTACATTTATAAAGTGGAGCTGGACTGTTCTGTACCCTACATTTATAAAGTGGACCTGGACTGTTCTGTACCCTACATTTATAAAGTGGACCTGGACTGTTCTGTACCCTACATTTATAAAGTGGAGCTGGACTGTTCTGTACCTACATTTATAAAGTGGAGCTGGACTGTTCTGTACTCAAGATTTATAAAGTGGACCTGGACTGTTCTGTACCCTACATTTATAAAGTGGACCTGGACTGTTCTGTACCCTACATTTATAAAGTGGAGCTGGACTGTTCTATATGGGACTGTTCTGTACATACATTTATAAAGTGGACCTGGACTGTTCTGTACCCTACATTTATAAAGTGGACCTGGACTGTTCTGTACCCTACATTTATAAAGTGGACCTGGACTGTTATGTACCGTACATTTATAAAGTGGAGCTGAACTGTTCTGTACCTACATTTATAAAGTGTAGCTGGACTGTTCTGTACTCTACATTTATAAAGTGGAGCTGGTCTTTTCTGTACTCTACATTTATATTGTGGAACTTGACTGTTCTGTACCTACATTTATAAAGTGGAGCTGGTCTTTTCTGTACTCTACATTTATATTGTGGAACTTGACTGTTCTGTACCTACATTTATAAAGTGGAGTTGGACTGTTCTGTACCTAGATTTATAAAGTGGAGCTGGACTGTTCTGTACCTACATTTATAAAGTGGAGCTGGACTGTTCTGTACCTACATTTATAAAGTGGAGCTGGACTGTTCTGTACCCTACATTTATAAAGTGGACCTGGACTATTCTGTACCCTACATTTATAAAGTGGACCTGGACTGTTCTGTACCCTACATTTATAAAGTGGAGCTGGACTGTTCTGTACCTACATTTATAAAGTGGAGCTGGACTGTTCTGTACTCAAGATTTATAAAGTGGACGTGGACTGTTCTGTACCCTACATTTATAAAGTGGACCTGGACTGTTCTGTACCCTACATTTATAAAGTGGAGCTGGACTGTTCTATATGGGACTGTTCTGTACATACATTTATAAAGTGGACCTGGACTGTTCTGTACCCTACATTTATAAAGTGGACCTGGACTGTTCTGTACCCTACATTTATAAAGTGGACCTGGACTGTTATGTACCCTACATTTATAAAGTGGACCTGGACTGTTCTGTACTCCAGATTTATAAAGTGGACCTGGACTGTTCTGTACCTACATTTATAAAGTGGAGCTGGACTGTTCTGTACCTACATTTATAAAGTGGAGCTGGACTGTTCTATATGGGACTGTTCTGTACCTACATTTATAAAGTGGAGCTGGACTGTTCTGTACTCCTCATTTATAAAGTGGACCTGGACTGTTCTGCACCCTACATTTATAAAGTGGAGCTGGACTGTTCTGTACTCTACATTTATAAAGTGGACCTGGACTGTTCTGTACCTACATTTATAAAGTGGAGCTGGACTGTTCTGTACCTACATTTATAAAGTGGAGCTGGACTGTTCTGTACTCTACATTTATAAAGTGGACCTGGACTGTTCTGTACCTTACATTTATTAAGTGGAGCTGGACTGTTCTGTACTCTACATTTATAAAGTGGACCTGGACTGTTCTGTACCTACATTTATAAAGTGGACCTGGACTGTTCTGTACCTACATTTATAAAGTGGAGCTGGACTGTTCTGTACTCTACATTTATAAAGTGGACCTGGACTGTTCTGTACCTACATTTATAAAGTGGAGCTGGACTGTTCTGTAGTCTACATTTATAAAGTGGAACTTGACTGTTCTGTACTCTACATTTATATTGTGGAACTTGACTGTTCTGTACCTACATTTATAAAGTGGAGCTGGACTTTTCCGTACCTACATTTATAAAGTGGAGCTGGACTGTTCCGTACCTACATTTATAAAGTGGAGCTGGACTGTTCTGTACCCTACATTTATAAAGTGGAGCTGGACTGTTTTGTACTCCAGATTTATGAAGTGGAGCTGGACTGTTCTGTACCTACATTTATAAAGTGGAGCTGGACTGTTCTGTACCTACATTTATAAAGTGGAGCTGGACTGTTCTGTACCTACATTTAGAAATTGGAGCTGGACTGTTCTGTACCTACATTTATAAAGTGGAGCTGGACTGTTCTGTACCTACATTTATAAAATGGAGCTGGACTGTTCTGTACCTACATTTATAAAGTGGAGCTGGACTGTTCTGTACTCAAGATTTATAAAGTGGAGCTGGACTGTTCTGTACCTACATTTATAAAGTGGAGCTGGACTGTTCTGTACCTACATTTATAAAGTGGAGCTGGACTGTTCTGTACCTACATTTATAAAGTGGAGCTGGACTGTTCTGTACCTACATTTATAAAGTGGAGCTGGACTGTTCTGTACTCTACATATATAAAGTGGAGCTGGACTGTTCTGTACCTACATTTATAAAGTGGAGCTGGACTGTTCTGTACCCTACATTTATAAAGTGGAGCTGGACTGTTCTGTACCCTACATTTATAACGTGGAGCTGGACTGTTCTGTACCCTACATTTATAAAGTGGAGCTGGACTGTTCTGTACCTACATTTATAAAGTGGACTTGGACTGTTATGTACCTACATTTATAAAGTGGACCTGGACTGTTCTGTACCCTACATTTATAAAGTGGACCTGGACTGTTCTGTACTCCAGATTTATAAAGTGGACCTGGACTGTTCTGTACCCTACATTTCTAAAGTGGACCTGGACTGTTCTGTACCCTACATTTATAAAGTGGACCTGGACTGTTCTGTACTCCAGATTTATAAAGTGGACCTGGACTGTTCTGTACTCTACATTTATAAAGTGGATCTGGACTGTTCTGTACCTACATTTATAAAGTGGACCTGGACTGTTCTGTACTCCAGATTTATAAAGTGGAGCTGGACTGTTCTGTACTCTACATTTATATAGTGGAGCTGGACTGTTCTGTACTCTACATTTATAAAGTGGAGCTGGACTGTTCTGTACTCTACATTTATCAAGTGGAGCTGGACTGTTCTGTACCCTACATGTTTAAAGTGGAGCTGGACTGTTCTGTACCTACATTTAGAAATTGGAGCTGGACTGTTCTGTACCTACATTTATAAAGTCGAGCTGGACTGTTCTGTACCTACATTTATAAAGTGGAGCTGGACTGTTCTGTACCTACATTTATAAAGTGGAGCTGGACTGTTCTGTACTCAAGATTTATAAAGTGGAGCTGGACTGTTCTGTACCCTACATTTATAAAGTGGAGCTGGACTGTTCTGTACCCTACATTTATAAAGTGGAGGTGGACTGTTCTGTACTCTACATTTATAAAGTGGAGCTGGACTGTTCTGTACCTACATTTATAAAGTGGAGCTGGACTGTTCTGTACCTACATTTATAAAGTGGAGCTGGACTGTTCTGTACCCTACATTTATAAAGTGGAGCTGGACTGTTCTGTACCTACATTTATAAAGTGGAGCTGGACTGTTCTGTACCTACATTTATAAAGTGGAGCTGGACTGTTCTGTACCTACATTTATAAAGTGGAGCTGGACTGTTCTGTACCCTACATTTATAAAGTGGAGCTGGACTGTTCTGTACCCTAAATTTATAAAGTTGAGCTGGACTGTTCTGTACCCTACATTTATAAAGTGGAGCTGGACTGTTCTGTACCCTACATGTTTAAAGTGGAGCTGGACTGTTCTGTACCCTACATTTATAAAGTGGACCTGGACTGTTCTGTACTCCAGATTTATAAAGTGGACCTGGACTGTTCTGTACCCTACATTTCTAAAGTGGACCTGGACTGTTCTGTACCCTACATTTATAAAGTGGACCTGGACTGTTCTGTACTCCAGATTTATAAAGTGGACCTGGACTGTTCTGTACTCTACATTTATAAAGTGGAGCTGGACTGTTCTGTACCTACATTTATAAAGTGGACCTGGACTGTTCTGTACTCCAGATTTATAAAGTGGAGCTGGACTGTTCTGTACTCTACATTTATATAGTGGAGCTGGACTGTTCTGTACTCTACATTTATAAAGTGGAGCTGGACTGTTCTGTACTCTACATTTATCAAGTGGAGCTGGACTGTTCTGTACCCTACATGTTTAAAGTGGAGCTGGACTGTTCTGTACCTACATTTAGAAATTGGAGCTGGACTGTTCTGTACCTACATTTATAAAGTCGAGCTGGACTGTTCTGTACCTACATTTATAAAGTGGAGCTGGACTGTTCTGTACCTACATTTATAAAGTGGAGCTGGACTGTTCTGTACTCAAGATTTATAAAGTGGAGCTGGACTGTTCTGTACCCTACATTTATAAAGTGGAGCTGGACTGTTCTGTACCCTACATTTATAAAGTGGAGGTGGACTGTTCTGTACTCTACATTTATAAAGTGGAGCTGGACTGTTCTGTACCTACATTTATAAAGTGGAGCTGGACTGTTCTGTACCTACATTTATAAAGTGGAGCTGGACTGTTCTGTACCCTACATTTATAAAGTGGAGCTGGACTGTTCTGTACCTACATTTATATTGTGGAGCTGGACTGTTCTGTACCTACATTTATAAAGTGGAGCTGGACTGTTCTGTACCTACATTTATAAAGTGGAGCTGGACTGTTCTGTACCCTACATTTATAAAGTGGAGCTGGACTGTTCTGTACCCTAAATTTATAAAGTTGAGCTGGACTGTTCTGTACCCTACATTTATAAAGTGGAGCTGGACTGTTCTGTACCCTACATTTATAAAGTGGAGCTGGACTGTTCTGTACCTACATTTATAAAGTGGAGCTGGACTTTTCTGTACCCTACATTTATAAAGTGGAGCTGGACTGTTCTGTACCTACATTTATAAAGTGGAGCTGGTCTTTTCTTTACCTACATTTATAAAGTGGAGCTGGACTGTTCTGTACCTACATTTATAATGTGGAGCTGGACTGTTCTGTACCTACATTTATAAAGTGGGGCTGGACTGTTCTGTACCCTACATTTATAAAGTGGAGCTGGACTGTTCTGTACCTACATTTATAAAGTGGAGCTGGACTGTTCTGTACCCTACATTTATAAAGTGGAGCTGGACTGTTCTGTACTCCAGATTTATAAAGTGGAGCTGGACTGTTCTGTACCTACATTTATAAAGTGGAGCTGGACTGTTCTGTACCCTACATTTATAAAGTGGAGCTGGACTGTTCTGTACCTACATTTATAAAGTGGAGCTGGACTGTTCTGTACCTACATTTATAAAGTGGAGCTGGACTGTTCTATACTCTGCATTTATAAAGTGGAGCTGGACTGTTCTGTACCTACATTTATAAAGTGGAGCTGGACTGTTCTGTACCCTACATTTATAAAGTGGAGCTGGACTGTTCTGTACTCCAGATTTATAAAGTGGAGCTGGACTGTTCTGTACTCCAGATTTATAGTGGAGCTGGTCTGTTCTGTACCTACATTTATAAAGTGGAGCTGGACTGTTCTGTACCTACATTTATAAAGTGGACCTGGACTGATCTGTACCTACATTTATAAAGTGGAGCTGGACTGTTCTGTACTCTACATGTTTAAAGTGGAGCTGGACTGTTCTGTACTCTACATTTATAAAGTGGACCTGGACTGTTCTGTACCTACATTTATAAAGTGGAGCTGGACTGTTCTGTACTCTACATGTTTAAAGTGGACCTGGACTGTTCTGTACCCTACATTTATAAAGTGGACCTGGACTGTTCTGTACCCTACATTTATAAAGTGGAGCTGGACTGTTCTGTACCCCTACATTTATAAAGTGGAGCTGGACTGTTCTGTACCCTACATTGTTAGTCGTGTGTGTGTGTGTGTGTGTGTGTGTGTGTGTGTGTGTGTGTGTGTGTGTGTGTGTGTGTGTGTGTGTGTGTGTGCGTGTGTGTGTGTGTGTGTGTGTGTGTCGATGAGGTCATTCACGTGCACGTCTGTAAATGTATTTTAATGATTTCCTTTCCATTCTTTACCTTTCTCATTTAATCTCAATCTCTGTCTTCAGTCTGTGTAATTGTGTTATATCATGAGAACATGCCTTACAGTAGCCAGTCTGTCTCTCTCTCTTCTCCCTCCCCTGTTTCTATTTTAAATCAATGAAATGGCCTAGCCCCTTCCTCTCTTTCCCTGTCCCCCTCTTCCTCTCTCTGTTGGTCCCAATCCCCGCCTCCCTCGCTCTCCGTGACGAGGGTTTGTCCGTTTTCATAAAGCTAGCTCTGTCTTACTCTCTCTAGCTTTTAAAATGTCAACTGGGAACCATAGAGGGAGACAGTGCTGGTTAGTGACGCACACACTGAGTCCCCCCCACACTCTCCTACACACCCACACATACTGTGTGTAATAACTGGATAGACATCCAATTTCTGCCTATTTGACATGCCACATGTGTCCTCTATGGTAATAAAAGACAGGACAATTCTGTTTTCGCTGCATACACAGTTATCTCTTCCGTGCTGCGAATTGATCTTAAATACTTCTGGATAATATCACAACATAACAGACAGTTCTATATAGGAACAATTTCGGTCTCTAATTCATCGTTTATCTTCTGTTTGGCTGTGGGAGGATGTGGAGATGAGAAGCGACTTGGTGATATTGTTTATTCTGGCATGTAATTTGTCAGTGGTGAAGCAAATAAGGAATGCTAATCGTGTTTGTGGCAGAATTCACTTAATTTAAACCCCCATCCATCGCTTTTGTGTTTCATTAACCAGTTCAAATCTTTTCCAAAACGTCAAATCTTGATGAATTAAATTTCACAGCTACTTGAGGACATCTTCCCAGAGTCTGCTGTGTCTTAATTTCTGCTCTCAATGTAAAGAGCTTTGTCATTGACATCTGTAAATGAAAAGCGCTCTTCAAATGTAATTTATTATTATTATTATTATTATTATTATATTATTATGGAGATGATATGTAAATGTCTTAACTCCATCTGCTGAGGAGGGAGAGGCTGGCTGTTTAGTAGCAGCTGTGGGGTTATAGAGAAATTAATGGACAGCTCTTTGTCTAAAGAAAGTCATTGAACAACAGTCACAGGAAGTAAGAGTGAAGTGATAGAAAGGTGGGAAATAAATGAAAAATGGAATGGATTTTTTTATAGCTTTACTGGGGAAATGGAGAGAAGAAGGAGGAGAGAGGGGAAGAGTGTTATTTATGGGAGAATGATGGGGTGAGTGGCAGACAGAGGTAGGACTGAGCCATATGATCTAAAAATGATATCTACATTTGTTTTTATTAATTGTGGGTGATTCATGATATACAGTGCCTTGCGAAAGTATTCGGCCCCCTTGAACTTTGCGACCTTTTGCCACATTTCAGGCTTCAAACATAAAGATATAAAACTGTATTTTTTTTGTGAAGAATCAACAACAAGTGGGACACAATCATGAAGTGGAACGACATTTATTGGATATTTCAAACTTTTTTAACAAATCAAAAACTAAAAAATTGGGCGTGCAAAATTATTCAGCTCCCTTAAGTTAATACTTTGTTTTTGCTGCGATTACAGCTGTAAGTCGCTTGGGGTATGTCTCTATCAGTTTTGCACATCGAGAGACTGAATTTTTTTCCCATTCCTCCTTGCAAAACAGCTCGAGCTCAGTGAGGTTGGATGGAGAGCATTTGTGAACAGCAGTTTTCAGTTCTTTCCACAGATTCTCGATTGGATTCAGGTCTGGACTTTGACTTGGCCATTCTAACACCTGGATATGTTTATTTTTGAACCATTCCATTGTAGATTTTGCTTTATGTTTTGGATCATTGTCTTGTTGGAAGACAAATCTCCGTCCCAGTCTCAGGTCTTTTGCAGACTCCATCAGGTTTTCTTCCAGAATGGTCCTGTATTTGGCTCCATCCATCTTCCCATCAATTTTAACCATCTTCCCTGTCCCTGCTGAAGAAAAGCAGGCCCAAACCATGATGCTGCCACCACCATGTTTGACAGTGGGGATGGTGTGTTCAGGGTGATGAGCTGTGTTGCTTTTACGCCAAACATAACGTTTTGCATTGTTGCCAAAAAGTTCAATTTTGGTTTCATCTGACCAGAGCACCTTCTTCCAAATGTTTGGTGTGTCTCCCAGGTGGCTTGTGGCAAACTTAAAACAACACTTTTAATGGATATCTTTAAGAAATGGCTTTCTTCTTGCCACTCTTCCATAAAGGCCAGATTTGTGCAATATACGACTGATTGTTGTCCTATGGACAGAGTCTCCCACCTCAGCTGTAGATCTCTGCAGTTCATCCAGAGTGATCATGGGCCTCTTGGCTGCATCTCTGATCAGTCTTCTCCTTGTATGAGCTGAAAGTTTAGAGGGACGGCCAGGTCTTGGTAGATTTGCAGTGGTCTGATACTCCTTCCATTTCAATATTATCGCTTGCACAGTGCTCCTTGGGATGTTTAAAGCTTGGGAAATCTTTTTGTATCCAAATCCGGCTTTAAACTTCTTCACAACAGTATCTCGGACCTGCCTGGTGTGTTCCTTGTTCTTCATGATGCTCTCTGCGCTTTTAACGGACCTCTTAGACTATCACAGTGCAGGTGCATTTATACGGAGACTTGATTACACACAGGTGGATTGTATTTATCATCATTAGTCATTTAGGTCAACATTGGATCATTCAAAGATCCTCACTGAACTTCTGGAGAGAGTTTGCTGCACTGAAAGTCAAGGGGCTGAATAATTTTGCACGCCCAATTTTTCAGTTTTTGATTTGTTAAAAAAGTTTGAAATATCCAATAAATGTCGTTCCACTTCATGATTGTGTCCCACTTGTTGTTGATTCTTCACAAAAAAATACAGTTTTATATCTTTATGTTTGAAGCCTGAAATGTGGCAAAAGGTCGCAAAGTTCAAGGGGGCCGAATACTTTCGCAAGGCACTGTATATACAGTATATAGAGATTTTTTGTTGTTGTCTCTAAACAGGGTTTGTTGTACAATTAAAGTAAAATACACTGCATTTCAAACAGTTAGCAATAATCTAATGAATTCAGGACTTCCTTCGCCTACAGAGATGGCCGCCTCGCTTCGCGTTCTTAGGAAACTTTTTTTTGTTTTTTTATGTGTTATTTCTTACATTGTTACCCCAGGAAATCTTAGGTTTATTTACATACAGTCGGGAGGAACTATTGGATATAAGAGCAACTTCAACTCAACAACATTACGACCAGGAATACGACTTTCCCGAAGCGGATCCTCTGTTTGGTCCACCACCCAGGACAAAGGATCGGATCCCAGCCAGCGACCCAAAACAACGGCGCCGCAGAAGGGGCAGACGGAGCGGTCTTCTGGTCAGGCTCCGTAGACGGGCACATCGCGCACCGCTCCCGAGCATACTACTCGCTAATGTCCAGTCTCTTGACAACAAGGTAGACGAAATCTGAGCAAGGGTTGCCTTCCAGAGAGACATCAGAGATTGTAACGTTCTTTGTTTCACGGAAACATGGCTCACTCGGGATACGTCATCAGAGTCAGTACAGCCACCTGGTTTCTTCACGCATCGCGCCGACAGAAACAAACATCTCTCTGGTAAGGGGGTGTATGCCTTGTGATTAACGAGACGTGGTGTGATCATAACAACATACAGGAACTCAAGTCCTTTTGTTCACCTGACCTAGAATTCCTTACAATCAAATGCCGACCACATTATCTACCAAGAGATATCTCTTCGATCATAATCACAGTCGTGTATATATTCCCCCCCCCAAGCAGACACATCGCCGGCCCTGAAATAACTTAATTTGACTCTATGTAAACTGGAAACCACATATCCTGAGGCTCCATTTATTGTAGCTGGGGATTTTTACAAGGCTGATCTGAAAACAAGGCTCCCTCTAATTTTATCAGCATATCAAATGCATGACCCAGGTTGACACAACCCTGGATCATTGTTATTCTAACTTCCGCGACGCAATAAAGCCCCCCCCCCCGCCCTCCTTTTGGAAAATCTGACCACGACTCCATTTTGTTGCTCCCAGCCTATAGATAGAAACTAAAACAGGACTGTGCCAGTGCTCAGGTCTGTTCAACGCTGGTCCGACCAGTCGGATTCCACGCTTCAAGATTGCTTCGATCACGTGGACTGGGATATGTTCCGCATAGCGTCAGACAATAACATTGATGAATATGCTGATTCGGTGAGCGAGTTTACTAGCAAGTGCATCGGTGATGTTGTACCCACAGCATCTATTAAAACATTCCCCAACCAGAAACCTTCCGCAAGGCTATCAAACAAGCTAAGTGTCAGTATAGAGACAAAGTAGAGTCGCAATACAACGGCTCAGACATGAGAGGTATGTGGCAGGGTCTACAGTCAATCACGGACTACAAAAGGAAAACCAGCCCCGCCGCAGACCAGGATGTCTTGTTCCCAGACAAACTAAACAACTTATTTTCTCGCTTTGAGGACAATACAGTGCCACTGACATGGCCCGCTACCAAAACCTTTGGACTCTCCTTCACTGCAGCCAATGTGAGTAAAACATTTAAACGTGTTAACCATTGCAAGGTTGTCGGGCCAGACGGCATCCCCAGCCGCGTCTTCAGAGCATGCGCAGACCAGCTGGCTGGTGTGTTTACGGACATATTCAATCAATCCGTATCCCAGTCTACTGTTCCCACATGCTTCAAGAGGGCCACCATTGTTCCTGTTCCCAAGAAAGCTAAGGTAACTGAGCTAAATGTCTATCGGCCCGTAGCACTCACTTCCGTCATCATGTAGTGCTTTGAGAGACTAGTCAAGGACCATATCACCTCCACCCTACCTGACACCCTAGACCCACTCCAATTTGCTTACCGCCCCAATAGGTCCACAGACGACGCAATCGCAATCACACGGCACACTGCCCTAACCCACCTGGACAAGAGGAATACCTATGTAAGAATGCTGTTCATCAACTACAGCGCAGCATTTTACACCATAGTACCCTCTAAACCCCGCCCTATGCAACTGGGTCCTGGACTTCCTGACGGGCCGCCCCAGGTGGTGAGGGTAGGAAACAACATCTCCACCCCGCTGTTCCTCAAGACTGGGGCCCCACAAGGGTGCGTTCTCAGCCCTCTCCTGTACTCCCTGTTCACCCATGACTGAGTGGCCATTCACGCCTCCAACTCAATCATCAAGTTTGCAGAGACACTACAGTGTCACGCCCTGATCTTAGAGATCATTTTATTCTCTATTTTGGTTAGGTCAGGGTGTGACTAGGGTGGGTACTCAAGTTTTTGCATTTCTATGTTGGCCTGGTATGGTGCCCAATCAGAGGCAGCTGTGTATTGTTGTCTCTAATTGGGGATCATATTTAGGCAGCCTTTTTCCACCTGTTTTGTGTGGGATCTTGTTTTTGCGTAGCTGCCTGTGAGCAGCCCAGAACTTTAGTTTTCTTCTGTATTGTTTTTGGTGAGTTTCATATTTATTAAACATGTGGAACTATAAGTACGCTGCCCCTTGGTCCACTCATTCAGCTGATCGTGACATACAGTGGTAGGCTTGATTACCAACAACGACGATACGGCCTACAGGGAGGAGGTGAGGGCCCTCGGAGAGTGGTGTCAGGAAAATAACCTCACACTCAATGTCAACAAAACAAAGGAGATGACCGTGGACTTCAGGAAACAGCAGAGAGAGTAGCCCCCTATCCACATCGATGGGACAGTAGTGGAGAAGGTGGAAAGTTAAGTTCCTCGGCATACACATCACGGACAAACTGATATGATCCATCCACACAGACAGCGTGGTGAAGAAGGTGCAGCAGCGCCTCTTCAACCTCAGGAGGCTGAAGAAATTCGGCTTGTCACCAAAAACACTCTCAAACTTTTACAGATGCACAATCGAGTGCATCCTGTCGGGCTGTATCACCGCCTGGTACGGCAACTGCTCCGCTCACAACCGTAAGGCTCTTCAGAGGGTAGTGAGGTCTGCACAACGTATCACCGGGGGCAAACTACCTGCCCTTCAGGACACCTGCACCACCCGATGTCACAGGGAGGCCAAAAAGATCATCAAGGACAACAACCACCCGAGCCACTGCCTGTTCACCCCGCTATCATCCAGAAGGCGTGGTCCGTACAGGTGAATCAACGCTGGGCCCGAGAGACAGAAGCTGTTTTTCAATCTCAAGGCCATCAGACTGTTAAACAGCCATCACTAACATTGAGTGGCTGCTGCCAACATACTGACTATTCTCTAGCCACTTTAATAATGAAAGAATGTATGTAATAAATGTATCACTAGCCATTTTAAACAATGCCACTTTATATAATGTTTTCATACCCTACATTACTCATCTCATATGTATATACTGTACTCTGTACTATCTACTGCATCTTGCCTATGCCGTTCAGCCATCGCTCATTCATATATTTTTATGTACACATTCTTATTCATTCCTTTACAATTGTGTGTATATGGTAGTTGTTGTGAAATTGTTAGGTTAGATTACTTGTTAGATATTACTGCATGGTCGGAACTAGAAGCACAATCATTTCGCTACACTCGCATTAACATCTGCTAACCATGTGTATGTGACAAATATAATTTGATTTGATTATACCTAGGTTAAAGATAAGCCTTCCACAACCATAAGATCCACTAATAATTCAATTATTTTAATATTTTTTGCAATAATCACTGATCTGGCTTTCAAGTTTGTCTATGAAAATCCAGTTTTTGATACAAACATAACCAGAACCATGCATAATGCCAATTCACTAATAATGACTAAGTTCTTGTAGCAGGCATTATATAAATTGAACACAGGTCTCATAAACAATCTGTCAAGCACAATCCCACGTACTATTGAGTAGCCAGCTAATCTTTATATTTCAAGTTTATCCAACTTGGATCCATTTGCTAACTAACAAGGTAGAACAGTTGACGTGTTATGAACGCACCTTTCTGTCCATCTCCAACTGTTTGAACTATCCACTTTGTTCAGAGGTTGAAATCATATGGCCTACCATATTTCTCAGAATGAGAACGAGTTGCCAATTCCTTATATAATTGTGTTTTATGCTTGTTGCGCATTTATAAAACATGGACTAGACAACTAGTATAACAGTCTTTGGCTAAAATGCTGCTAGTGTTATGTTCATTGATACTCCTGTTTCAGTAGAGTCTGCTCTAAATGATATAGTTAGAAAGGTTAACTCCTCTTTTACAGTAAAATAATGCCTCAATGTGTTTCAGTCTCCATATGACCCATTCTGTTGGACCAAACCTCAAATGCTAATAGCGAGTTGAAACCGCTTGTCAGAGGAAGAAGTGATCTCTCATCTTTGTTGTTGTGAGTAGCGGGGGGAGGGACTTGATGTCAGGGGGAGGGGCTGGGTGTGTGGGGGGAGGGGCTTGATGTTCATGTGTAAATGGAAAGATGCACAGTCTCAGCAGAAGACGCAAAGGAGATGAGACCAAAAAGACAACATGATGAGAACAAGAGTGAGAGAGGAAAAGAGGGAGGGAGGGGTTGATAGGAGGGGGGATTGGAAGTCTAGCTGGGGGGTGAACAGCCAGAAGCCAGGTTGTGAGAACGGGTGAGAACAGTTGAGGACTGAAGAGAAAGCATGCTGGACAGGGTCACACCAGTCCCTCTGTTGTCAAAGTCAAATGCCGCTGGTCGCTCTGACAACATGCAAATGAGATGCAGATGAGCGGAACCTTGGGAGGAGGGCTGGTTGTCAGGGTGATGTTGTCATGGCGACCCCCAGTGATGCGACACGGAAGAACACAAGTGGGGGGGGGGAGTGGAGAGCGAGGGAGATGGAAAGGGTGATATTAGAAAAAGGGATGAAGGAGGACGAGCGATTGGACGATGGGGATGGTGAATGACCATATGACCATATGCTTTGACAGAGATACAACAGTGTGTAGGTTGATAGTAGAAGAAGGGAAAGTAAGGGAAGGATATAGCAACAAAACAACATGACAGAATGATAAGGCAGTGACTAGCGAGTGTTGTTTTATACCTAAATGATTGACAGACTGAGGAGCGAGATTATAGAATGGAAAGCAAGAAGGAACATAGGAATGTTGGGGGAGGACGGAGTGGTGATAGAGAGAGAAATAGAGAGAGGGATTTTTGGGGAGGATGGAGTGGTGATAGAGAGAGAGAGGGATGTTTGGAGGAGGACGGAGTGGTGATAGAGAGAGAGGGATGTTTGGGGAGGACGGAGTGGTGATAGAGAGAGGGATGTTTGGGGGAGGATGGAGTGGTGATAGAGAGAGAAGGATGTTTGTAGGAGGAGGGAGTGGTGATAGAGAGAGAGGGATGTTTGGGGAGGATGGAGTGGTGATAGAGAGAGAAAGAGAGAGCGATGTTTGGGGGAGGATGGAGTGGTGATAGAGAGAGAGGGATGTTTGGGGGAGGAGGGAGTGGTGATAGAGAGAGAGGGATGTTTGGGGGAGGAGGGAGTGGTGATAGAGAGAGAAAGAGAGAGGGATGTTTGGGGGAGGATGGAGTGGTGATAGAGAGAGAGGGATGTTTGGGGGAGGAGGGAGTGGTGATAGAGAAAGAGAGAGGGATGTTTGGGGGAGGATGGAGTGGTGATAGAGAAAGAGAGAGGGATGTTTGGGGAGGATGGAGTGGTGATACAGAGAGAGGGATGTTTGGGGGAGGATGGAGTGGTGATAGAGAGAGAAAGAGAGAGGGATGTTTGGGGGAGGATGGAGTGGTGATAGAGAGAGAGGGATGTTTGGGGGAGCAGGGAGTGGTGATAGAGAGAGAGGGATGTTTGGGGGAGGAGGGAGTGGTGATAGAGAGAGAAGGATGTTTGGGGGAGGAGGGAGTGGTGATAGAGAGAGGGATGTTTGGGGGAGGAGGGAGTGGTGATAGAGAGAGAAAGAGAGAGGGATGTTTCGGGGAGGATGGAGTGGTGATATAGAGAGAAAGAGAGAGGGATGTTTGGGGGAGGAGGGAGTGGTGATAGAGAGAGAAAGAGAGAGAGGGATGTTTGGGGGAGGATGGAGTGGTGATAGAGAGGGATATTTGGGGGAGGAGGGAGTGGTGATAGAGAGAGAGGGATGTTTGGGGGAGGAGGGAGTGGTGATAGAGAGAGAAAGAGAGAGGGATGTTTGGGGGAGGATGGAGTGGTGATAGAGAGAGAGGGATGTTTGGGGGAGGATGGAGTGGTGATAGAGAGAGAAAGAGAGAGAGGGATGTTTGGGGGAGGACAGAGTGGTGATAGAGAGAGAAAGAGAGAGGGATTTTTTGTTTTTTGGGGAGGAGAGAGTGGTGACAGAGAGAGGGATGTTTGGGGGAGGAGGGAGTGGTGATAGAGAGCGAAAGAGAGAGAGGGATGTTTGGGGGAGGATGGAGTGGTGATAGAGGGATTTTTGGGGAGGATGGAGTGGTGATAAAGAGAGAGAGGGATGTTTGGGGAGGATGGAGTGGTGATATATATAGAGGGATGTTTGGGGAGGATGGAGTGGTGATATATATAGAGGGATGTTTGGCGGAGGATGGAGTGGTGATATATATAGAGGGATGTTTGGGGGAGGATGGAGTGGTGATATATATAGAGGGATGTTTGGGGAGGATGGAGTGAGGATATATATAGAGGGATGTTTGGGGAGGATGGAGTGGTGATATATATAGAGGGATGTTTGAGGGAGGATGGAGTGGTGATAAAGAGAGAAAGAGAGAGAGGGATGTTTGGCGGAGGATGGAGTGGTGATATATATAGAGGGATGTTTGGGGAGGATGGAGTGGTGATATATATAGAGGGATGTTTGGGGAGGATGGAGTGGTGATATATATAGAGGGATGTTTGGGGAGGATGGAGTGGTGATATATATAGAGGGATGTTTGGGGAGGATGGAGTGGTGATATATATAGAGGGATGTTTGGGGAGGATGGAGTGGTGATATATATAGAGGGATGTTTGGGGGAGGATGGAGTGGTGATATATATAGAGGGATGTTTGGGGGAGGATGGAGTGGTGATATATATAGAGGGATGTTTGGGGAGGATGGAGTGGTGATAAAGAGAGAGAGGGATGTTTGGGGAGGATGGAGTGGTGATATATATAGAGGGATGTTTGGGGAGGATGGAGTGGTGATATATATAGAGGGATGTTTGGGGAGGATGGAGTGGTGATAAAGAGAGAGAGGGATGTTTGGGGAGGATGGAGTGGTGATATATATAGAGGGATGTTGGGGGAGGATGGAGTGGTGATATATATAGAGGGATGTTGGGGGAGGATGGAGTGGTGATATATATAGAAGGATGTTGGGGGAGGATGGAGTGGTGATATATATAGAGGGATGTTTGGGGAGGATGGAGTGGTGATAAAGAGAGAGAGAGGGATGTTTGGGGGAGGATGGAGTGGTGATAAAGAGAGAGGGATGTTTTGGGGAGGATGGAGAGGTGATAAAGAGAGATGGATGTTTGGGGGAGGATGGAGTGGTGATATATATAGAGGGATGTTTGGGGGAGGATGGAGTGGTGATAAAGAGAGAGAGGGATGTTTGTCATGATGCTTCGTTGTAGAGGTAACTGCCAAAATAAAGGAAACACTTTAGTAAATGAGGGATACAAAGTATACCATGTATGTGGACAGCCATTCAAATTAGTGGATTCGGTTGACCGGTGTATATAATCGAGCACACAGCCATGCAGTAGAATGGCCTTACTGCAGTAGAATGGCCTTACTGCAATAGAATAGCCTTACTGCAGTAGAATGGCCTTACTGAAGAGCTCAGTGACTTTCAACGTGGGACCGTCACAGGATGCCACCTTTCCAACTGTAAGTACTGTTATTGTGAAGTGGAAACGTCTAGGAGCAACAGCGGCTTAGGGACCACCAAGTGCTGATGCACGTAGTGTGTAAAAATCGTCTGTCCTCGGTTGCAACACTCACTACCGAGTTCCAAACTGCCTCTGGAAGCAACATCAGCATAAGAACTGTTCATTGGGAGCTTAATGAAATGGGTTTCCATGGCCGAGCAGCCACACACAAGCCTCGGCTGGAGTGGTGTAAAGCTCCTCGCTATTGGACTCTGGAGTAGTGGAAATGCGTTCTCTGGAGTGATGAATCACATTTCACCATCTGGTGAATAAACGCAGATGATTCTGGGTTTAGCAGATGCCAGCAGAGTGCTACCTGCCAGAATGTATAGTGCCAACTTTAGTTTGGTGGAGGAGGAATAATGGTCTGGGGCTGTTTTTCATAGTTCGTGCTAGGCCCCTTAGTTCCAGTGAAGGGAAATCTTAACGCTACAGCACACAATGACATTCTAGATGATTCTGTGCGTCCAACTTTGTGGCAACAGTTTGGGGAAGGCCCTCTCCTGTTTCAGCATGACAATGCTGCCATGCACAAAGCAAGGTCCATACAGAAATGGTTTGTCGAAATTGGTGTGGAAGAACTTGACTGGCCTGCACAGAGCCCTGACCTAAGTCCCATTGAACACATTTGGGATGAATTGGAACTAAACTAGCCAGGACTAATTGCACAACATCAGTGCCTGACCTCACTGTTCCAACATCTAGTGGAAAGCCTTCCCAGAAGAGTGGAGGCTTTTATAGCAGCAAAGGGGGGACCAGCTCCATATTAATGCCCATGATTTTGGAATGAGATGTCCACATACTTGCAATGCAGGTGTCCACATACATTTGGTCATGTAGTGTATAGTGAAGGTAGGTGCTTCCACACAGGTGTGTTTCCTGAGTTAATTAAGAAATGAACATCCCATCATGCTTAGGGTCATATATAAAAATGCCTACTTTATAATTTGTGTGTGTGTGTGTGTGTGTGTGTGTGTGTGTGTGTGTGTGTGTGTGTGTGTGTGTGTGTGTGTGTGTGTGTGTGTGTGTGTGTGTGTGTGTGTGTGTGTGTGTGTGTGTGTGTGTGTGTGTGTGTGTGTGTGTGTGTGTGTGGAGTTCAGCCCCTTTCATCAAATTATTTCTTTTTTGCTCCTCTCTGTCCTTCACCCCTCTATTCTCCTCCATTTAGCATCCTCCTCTCGTCTACTCTACTCTGGAGCTCCATGACCTTCTGTCATCCCTTTCTCCATCTTTCACACCAGCTTTATTCCCCTTCTCATTCTGTGAGTGAGTAGAGGCGGGATGGGAGGGGATAACAGGAGGAGGAGATATATATGAGAGAGAGAGAGAGAGAGAGATAAGGAAGTTGAGAGTAGACAGAAGGGAGAATAAGATGGATAGTGAGAGATGAGGTAGGAGAGGAGAGTGATGAGATAGGGGAGCAGTGGTACTGTGCGGGGCTGTAGATGGGGTAAAGAGAGTGATGAGGTAGGAGAGGAGAGTGATGAGATAGGGGAGCAGTGGTACTGTGCGGGGCTGTAGATGGGGTAAAGAGAGTGATGAGACAGGGGAGCAGTGGTACTGTGCGGGGCTGTAGATGGGGTAAAGAGAGTGATGAGACAGGGGAGCAGTGGTGTTGTGCGGGGCTGTAGATGGGGTAAAGAGAGTGATGAGGTAGGAGAGGAGAGTGATGAGATAGGGGAGCAGTGGTACTGTGCGGGGCTGTAGATGGGGTAAAGAGAGTGATGAGGTAGGAGAGGAGAGTGATGAGACAGGGGAGCAGTGGTGCTGTGCGGGGCTGTAGATGGGGTAAAGAGAGTGATGAGGTAGGAGAGGAGAGTGATGAGACAGGGGAGCAGTGGTGCTGTGCGGGGCTGTAGAGTGAGGGAGAGGCAAAAGGGGTGGTCCCTGTTTTACAAATTGCAGTTTGAGACAAGAGAAGAGAGGGATGAGTGGAGGAGTGCGGTCAGCTCCAGATTGCTCACAGCGAGAAATGTTCTCTAGCCACTCCAAACGCAGCGTCAAACACACACACTCGACACACTTCAAAACATCAGACGCACACACTCTTAACTTGGTTCCAGTGTAATGACTGTAGGTGAAGGCATCATAAAATACCCATCTCTAGAGCCATCTCATCCCCACCTGCTGTCTGTCTCCTCTTTATCAGGTCTCAGCCTCAAACACACTATAGCCATCACCATCACCCCTATAACAGACATCAGAACACCATTACCCCACCTCCACCCTATAACAGACATCAGAACACCATTACCCCACCTCCACCCTATAACAGACATCAGAACACCATTACCCCACCTCCACTCTATAACAGACATCAGAACACCATTACCCCACCTCCACCCTATAACAGACATCAGAACACCATTACCCCACCTCCACTCTATAACAGACATCAGAACACCATTACCCCACCTCCACTCTATAACAGACATCAGAACACCATTACCCCACCTCCACTCGATAACAGACATCAGAACACCATTACCCCACCTCCACTCTATAACAGACATCAGAACACCATTACCCCACCTCCACTCGATAACAAACATCAGAACACCATTACCCCACCTCCACTCTATAACAGACATCAGAACACCATTACCCCACCTCCACCCTATAACAGACATCAGAACACCATTACCCCACCTCCACTCGATAACAGACATCAGAACACCATTACCCCACCTCCACTCTATAACAGACATCAGAACACAATTACCCCACCTCCACTCGATAACAGACATCAGAACACCATTACCCCACCTCCACTCTATAACAGACATCAGAACACCATTACCCCACCTCCACCCTATAACAGACATCAGAACACCATTACCCCACCTCCACTCTATAACAGACATCAGAACACCATTACCCCACCTCCACTCTATAACAGACATCAGAACACCATTACCTCACCACTCGATAACAGACATCAGAACACCATTACCCCACCTCCACTCTATAACAGACATCAGAACACCATTACCCCACGTCCACTCGATAGCAGACATCAGAACACCATTACCACACCTCCACCGTATAACAGACATCAGAACACCATTACCCCACCACTCGATAACAGACATCAGAACACCATTACCCCACCTCCACTCGATAGCAGACATCAGAACACCATTACCACACCTCCACCGTATAGCAGACATCAGAACACCATTACCCCACCTCCACCCTATAACAGACATCAGAACACCATTACCCCACCTTCACTCTATAACAGACATCAGAACAACATTACCCCACCTCCACTCTATAACAAACATCAGAACACCATTACCCCACCTCCACCCTATAACAGACATCAGAACACCATTACCCCACCTCCACTCTATAACAGACAT
The DNA here is from genome assembly GCF_045791955.1 of Oncorhynchus clarkii lewisi. Taxonomy (NCBI): domain Eukaryota; kingdom Metazoa; phylum Chordata; class Actinopteri; order Salmoniformes; family Salmonidae; genus Oncorhynchus; species Oncorhynchus clarkii. Next base: position 57,348 of record NW_027258385.1, read on the forward strand.
CAGAACACCATTACCCCACCTCTTCTCTATAACACCATTACCCGACCTCCACTCTATAACAGACATCAGAACACCATTACCCCACATCCACCCTATAACAGACATCAGAACACCATTACCACACCTCCACTCTATAACAGACATCAGAACACCATTACCCCACCTCCACTCTATAACAGACATCAGAACACCATTACCCCACCTCCAACCTATAACAGACATCAAAACACCATTACCCCACCTCCGCTCTATAACAGACATCAGAACACCATTACCCCACCTCCACCCTATAACAGACATCAGAACACCATTACCCAACCTCCACTCTATAACAGACATCAGAAAACCATTACCCAACCTCCACTCTATAACAGACATCAGAAAACCATTACCCCACCTCCACTCTATAACAGACATCAGAACACCATTACCCCACCTCCACTCTATAACAGACATCAGAACACCATTACCCTACCTCCACCCTATAACAGACATCAGAATACCATTACCCCACCTCCGCTCTATAACAGACATCAGAACACCATTACCCCACCTCCACCCTATAACAGACATCAGAACACCATTACCCCACCTCCACCCTATAACAGACATCAGAATACCATTACCCCACCTCCACCCTATAACAGACATCATAAAACCATCACCCCACCTCCACTCTCTAACAGACATCAGAACACCATTACCCCACCTCCACTCTATAACAGACATCAGAACACCATTACCCCACCTCCACCCTATAACAGACATCAGAACACCATTACCCAACCTCCACTCTATAACAGACATCAGAAAACCATTACCCAACCTCCACTCTATAACAGACATCAGAAAACCATTACCCCACCGCCACTCTATAACAGACATCAGAACACCATTACCCCACCTCCACTCTATAACAGACATCAGAACACCATTACCCCACCTCCACCCTATAACAGACATCAGAACACCATTACCCCACCTCCACCCTATAACAGACATCAGAACACCATTACCCCACCTCCATTCTATAACAGACATCAGAACATCATTACCCCACCTCCACTCTATAACAGACATCAGAACACCATTACCCCACCTCCACCCTATAACAGACATCAGAACACCATTACCCCACCTCCACCCTATAACAGACATCAGAATACCATTACCCCACCTCCACCCTATAACAGACATCATAAAACCATCACCCCACCTCCACTCTCTAACAGACATCAGAACACCATTACCCCACCTCCACCCTATAACAGACATCAGAACAACATTACCCCACCTTCACCCTATAACAGACATCAGAACACCATTACCCCACCTTCACCCTATAACAGACATCAGAACACCATTACCCCACCTCCACCCTATAACAGACATCAGAACACCATTACCCCACCTTCACTCTATAACAGACATCAGAACACCATTACCCCACCTCCACTCTATAACAGACATCAGAACACCATTACCCCACCTCCACCGTATAACAGACATCAGAACACCATTACCCCACCTCCACTCTATAACAGACATCAGAACACCATTACCCCACCTCCACCCTATAACAGACATCAGAACACCATTACCCCACCTCCACCGTATAACAGACATCAGAACACCATTACCCCACCTCCACTCTATAACAGACATCAGAACACCATTACCCCACCTCCACTCTATAACAGACATCAGAACACCATTACCCCACCTCCACCCTATAACAGACATCAGAACACCATTACCCAACCTCTTCTCTATAACAGACATTGGGTATAAATAAAAACCACTACCTCTGCCCTCACCCCAGAACAGGCATTTAGGGATAAACGAAAAGCAACCCTACATTTTTAAGGCATGGCCTGTTTTAAAGCATGGATTTGACAAACCCTCTATACCTTTCCTACCCTCATCTGACTGACACTGAAATAGGGTGCCATCCTTTTACAGTTATTGCGGGAATGACAGTTATTATGGCACCAAAAGCAATACCTTTTTTTCTCCCTAGTTACTTATTGGCTGTGGTCTTTAGCTGGTAAATAGGCTTTTGTTGCTTCCTCTTTTAGCCTCCTAAAAGCCCAGTGTGTGAAAGTTACGTGCTAATGGGCTAGACCTTGAGAGATGGGGAATTTGTGAACTGAATGCTATAGTACTGCTGCTGCCAATGTTATTATTAGCCAAGCAGCCATTAGCGGAAATAAATGCAATTACACCTCCCTGCCTGAGGGGTCAGGGAGGGGCACTGTACTCATTAGGCTGCTATTGTCCCACGCTGTTCCCAACACTGCAGAGAGACAATAATGAGGAGGGAGAAACATCGGAGAAAAAAAACAACATATTTTGTCTGCAGTTATTTCACTCTGTACAATGACCTTATTGTTTGTTCAGAAGGTGGAGAGGAGAGAACGAGAGAGAGAGAAAGACCATATTAGAGAGACATATTTCCCTCAGATTACACAGATCCACAAAGAATTCGAAAACAAATCCAATTTTGATAAACTCCCATATCTACTGGGTGAAATTCCACAGTGTGCCATCACAGCAGCAAGATTTGTGACCTGTTGCCACGAGAAAAGGGCAACCAGTGAAGAACAAACACCATTGTAAATACAACCCATATTTATGCTAATTTATTTTCCCTTGTATACCTTAACCATTTGTACATTGTTAAAACACTGTATATGACATAATATGACATTTGTAATGTCTTTATTGTTTTGAAACTTCTGTATGTGTAATGTTTACTGTTAATTTGTATTGTTTATTTCACTTTATATATTCACTTTATATATTATCTACCTCACGTGCTTTGGCAATGTTAACACATGTTTCCCATGCCAATAAAGCCCTTGAATTGAATTGAATTGAATTGAAAGAGAGGAGAGAGAGCGATGGGCAGACAGGCAACAGAACACAGACGTTCCATGGGCTTAAATGGCAAATAATCAACTCCGACAGAAAGAGGGAGAGATGGATGGAGAGAAAGGAGGGAGAGTGGGCAGTAATTATGATATTGGGGCATGTAAAGAATGTGTGGATTCCAGGGTGCTCGGCGTGGTGTGTGTTCAACATTGTGTTTGAACAATACTCCCATTCCACAATGACATCAGTGGCCATAGAATAAAAAAAACAAATAAATTGCAGAAAATGTTGGTCTTTATGATGTGTGTTCAGAAAGCTCCCTCTCAGCAACACACACCGCCCACCTACACACACAATCGCTCTCACGGACACACACCACTTACACGTATGGAAGCACACACACAAACAAACACACGACACACACACACACGTATGTTCTCTGGCTGTCCCTTTGTCTCTGTGGATTGTGAATAGACAATAACTAACTCTCTCTCTCTCCCTCCCATCATCATCTCTCCTGATAGGTGTGTGTGTGTGTGTGTGTGTGTGTGTGTGTGTGTGTGTGTGTGTGTGTGTGTGTGTGTGTGTGTGTGTGTGTGTGTGTGTGTGACAGAGAGCAAGTGAGATAGAGACCAATTATAAACAGATTGTCACGAACCTCGCCGAAGATGGTGCCTCTTCCTGTTCGGGCGGTGCTCGGCGGTCGCTGCCGGCCTATTAGCTGCCATCGATTCCCTTTCCGTTTGTTTTGGGTTATTGGGTAATTGGGTACACCTGTTTTGTATTAGGGTTTGTTTGTAGGGTATTTAAGGGCACTAGGCCCGCTGGGTATTTGTGCGGGCTTGTTTTTGTTACTCTGTGTTTGATGGTGTGATTTATTTGTGTATTTATTCTCCGGACTATTTTGGACTGGCAACTTATATACGCCCTGTGTGTTGGCGTGACTGTTTTGTTGCGCTGGGGAATACATTTGAAAAACGACTGAACCCTGCTCTCTGCGCCTGATTCCACCCACCACACCTAGTTGATCGTAACACAGATAAAATGATACAGAGACAGATAGTGGACACCTGACTCAGCACACCATTACTATACTATTGTATTAGTGCCAGTGCAGAGGGTGTGGTCTGGGTGTAGTTGGTTATGTGTTTATGTCTCAAGCTCTGTGTATGCCTCAAGTGTCTCTCTTTGTGTGTGTGTGTTATCAGTGTCCTCCCAGCACCTGCTATGCTACTCCCTCCTTCTGCCCTCTCCCTGAACTCTGGCCCAACACTCACCGCAATCACGACAGGACACAGCCAACATACTAGAGACAGACTGTTTGTCTGTCTGTCTGACAGCCCCACCCCTACCTTTTGATCACAGTGGTATCCCCCAGGGGAGTAGCTCACCTGATTAGCTTCCATTCAGGACGTAAGGTAGAGGTGAGAGTGTCTGCTGATAGGTTGCTAGGCGATGGATGTGTGGGATTTATATTTGTAGCTAAGTGTGTATGACAATGCCTGGGGGTGTGAGTGATGGGAGGTGCCCAGCTGAGAAGTGTGGTGTGTGTGATTGGCTAACACAGGTAGAGGTGTGTAATCGCTATCATTACCTCCCCTCAGAGGAATGTACTATACTTTAGACTAAAGGGAAATGATAGGAACCATCCCACCATGTCCTCAACACCACAACAATGAGTCAGAATGACAGGGTTTGTGTGTACTGTGCGTTCACTGTGTTTTCTCAGCGTGTGAGGGCATTGATCAGAGACTTATTACTTAGGTAGGTACTTACATTTGTCCTATTTCACACATGTACAAGTGAGTATTATATGCATGTGAATAGTTTTTTTTGCATATCCCCTGAGACGCCCTCAGAGAGTCGGGTCACGGGCCAGACATCATCAGCCATTATTGAGGGAGACCCTGGAGCAGCTAGGGGTAAGTGCCTTGCTCAAGGGCACATCAGAAGATGTTTTACCTAGCCAGCTCAGGGATTCGAACAAGCAATCTTTCAGTTACTGGCCCAACGCTCTTAACCGCTAGTTTACCTGCCACCAAGTAGGTAAATATAGCGGTGTTTTTCTCACTATTAATGAATCCAAACAGCCAAAGGCAGATGGATAAAACAGCCTAAGGCAGATGGAGAGGGAGAAAGAAGAGAGCAAGAGATCGATCAGATTGTTGCAGGCAGCTGTAGATACCTTGTGTTCTTTTGTAGTGAAATATGTGGTTGTGTGGGAGAAGGGCCTATTCCCCTGGAATGATAACTCTGTATGGAGCGTTAAGAGGAGGGGAGTGGACACAGAGTAGGATGGCCATGAAAAGACAAAGCGAGGGATGAGAAGGGGTGAGAGACGTGACAAAGAGAGCGGTGACAGATTGTCATTAGGAAGGACAGCTGTCTTTCTCTATGGTGAATCTTATAATCCATAATCCTTGCACGCACTCACGCACGAACTCACTCACACACTCACAAACTCACACATGCACTCACGAACGCGCACAAACATACAGACTTAGTCAGTGCCACTAGGATGTAAAGATTGTGAGTAATTGAGCTGACATACTTACAGTACAGTCATGGCCAAAAGTTTTGAGAATGACACAAATATTAATTTTCACAAAGTCTGCTGCCTCAGTTTGTATGATGGCAATTTGCATATACTCCAGAGTGTTATGAAGAGTGATCAGACAAATTGCAATTAATTGCAAAGTCCCTCTGCCATGAAAATTAACTGAATCCCAAAAAAACATTTCCACTGCATTTCAGCCCTGCCACAAAAGGACCAGCTGACATCATGTCAGTGATTCTCTCGTTAACACAGGTGTGAGTGTTGACGAGGACAAGGCTGGAGATCACTCTGTCATGCTGATTGAGTTTGAATAACAGACTGGAAGCTTCAAAAGGAGGGTGGTGCTTGGAATCATTGTTCTTCCTCTGCCAATCATGGTTGCCTGCAAGGAAACACGTGCAGTCATCATTGCTTTGCACAAAAAGGGCTTCACAGGCAAGGATATTGCTGCCAGTAAGATTGCACCTAAATAAATAATTTATCGGATCATCAAGAACTTCAAGGAGAGCAGTTCAATTGTTGTGAAGAAGGCTTCAGGGCGCCCAATAAAGACCAGGAAGTGCCAGGACTGTCTCCTAAAGTTGTTTCAGCTGCGGGATCGGGGCACCACCAGTACAGAGCTTGCTCAGGAATGGCAGCAGGCAGGTGTGAGTACATCTGCACGCACAGTGAGGTGAAGACTTTTGGAGGATGGCCTGGTGTGAAGAAGGACAGCAAAGAAGCCACTTCTCTCCAGGAAAAACATCAGGCACAGACTGATATTCTGCAAAAGGTACAGGGATTGGACTGCTGTGGACTGGGGGTAAAGTCATTTTCTCTGATGAATCCCCTTTCTGATTGTTTGGGGCATCAGGAAAAAAGCTTGTCTGGAGAAGACAAGGTGAGCGCTACCATCAGTCCTGTGTCATGCCAACAGTAAAGCATCCTGAGACCATTCATGTGTGGGGTTGCTTCTCAGCCAAGGGAGTGGGCTCACTCACAATTTTGCCTAAAAACACAGCCATGAATAAAGAATGGTACCAACACATCCTCCGAGAGCAACTTCTCCAAACCATCCAAGAACCGTTTGGTGACGAACAATGCCTTTCTCAGCATGATGGAGCACCTTGCCATAAGGTAAAAGTGATAACTAAGTGGCTCGGGGAACAAAACATTGATATTTTGGGTCCATGGCCAGGAAACTCCCCAGACCTTAATCCCATTGAGAACTTGTGGTCAATCCTCAAGAGGTGGGTGGACAAACAAAAACCCACAAATTCTGTCAAACTCCAAGCATTGATTATGTAAGAATGGGCTGCCATCAGTCAGGAGGTGGCCCAGAAGTTAATTGACAGCATTCCAAGGCGGATTGCAGAGGTCTTGAAAAAGAAGGGTCAACACTGCAAATATTGAGTCTTTGCATCAACTTCATGTAATTGTCAATAAAAGCCTGACACTTATGAAATGCTTGTAATTATACTTCAGTATTCCATAGTAACATCTGCCAAAAAATATCTAAAGACACTGACGCAGCAAACTTTGTGAAAATGTATATTTGTGTCATTCTCAAAACTTTTGGCCACGACTGTATATTAACTTCAGTCTGTTAAAATGAACACTGCTTAGAGAGAGAGAGAGAGAGAGAGAGAGAGAGAGAGAGAGAGAGATGTGAGATTGACAGAAGAAGGGGTAATGTGATATGAAAGCGGCTGAGCAAATCAAAGAACAATTAAGTGTATTTGCATATTTCTATGAACTCCACAATTAGGCCTTTCTAATGATTTCATCTCAATCACAGTTTCCTCATTTCAGCCCTCTGCCTTTTCAGCCTGCTCACCCTTTCCTCTACTAAACAGGCTGGCTCACCCTTTCCTCTACTAAACAGGCCTCATTACTCTGTCAGCCTGCTCACCCTTTCCTCTACTAAACAGGCCGGCTCACCCTTTCCTCTACTAAACAGGCCTCATTACTCTGTCAGCCTGCTCACCCTTTCCTCTACTAAACAGGCCTCATTACTCTGTCAGCCTGCTCACCCTTTCCTCTACTAAACAGGCCAGCTCACCCTTTCCTCTACTAAACAGGCCTCATTACTCTGTCAGCCTGCTCACCCTTTCCTCTACTAAACAGGCCGCATTACTCTGTCAGCCTGCTCACCCTTTCCTTTACTAAACAGGCCTCATTACTCTGTCAGCCTGCTCACCCTTTCCTCTACTAAACAGGCCTCATTACTCTGTCAGCCTGCTCACCCTTTCCTCTACTAAACAGGCTTCACTACTCTGTCAGCCTGCTCACCCTTTCATCTACTAAACAGGCCTCATTAGTCTGTCAGCCTGCTCACACTTTCCTATACTAAACAGGCCAGCTCACCCTTTCCTCTACTAAACAGGCCAGCTCACCCTTTCCTCTACTAAACAGGCCTCATTACTCTGTCAGCCTGCTCACCCTTTCCTCTACTAAACAGGCCAGCTCACCCTTTCCTCTACTAAACAGGCCAGCTCACCCTTTCCTCTACTAAACAGGCCGGCTCACCCTTTCCTCTACTAAACAGGCCGGCTCACCCTTTCCTCTACTAAACAGGCTTCACTACTCTGTCAGCCTTCGGAAGCTTTCCCTCTTATCTCCATGCCGTTTAACATATTCCCTACTTTTCTCTCTCTTTTGTCGCTCTGCCTCCTTCTCTTCTGTTTCACATTACTGCTTCTGTCATCATTCTCACTCCTCTCTCTACTCTGTCATTATCACAGACACTCCTCTCTCTCCTCTGTCATTATCATACACACTCCTATCTCTACTCTCTCATTATCATACACACTCCTCTCTCTCCTCTGTCATTATCATACACACTCCTCTCTCTCCTCTGTCATTATCATAGACACTCCTCTCTCCTCTGTCATTATCATAGACACTCCTCTCTCATCTGTCATTATCATAGGCAGTCCTCTCTCTCCTCTGTCATTATCATGCACACTCATCTCTATCCTTTGTCATTATCATACACACTCCTCTCTCTCCTCTGGCATTATCATAGACACTCCTCTCTCATCTGTCATTATCATAGACACTACTCTCTCATTATCATACACACTCCTCTCTCTCCTCTGTCATTATCATAGACACTCCCCTCTCTCCTCTGTCATTATCATAGACACTCCTCTCTCTCCTCTGTCATTATCATACACACTCCTATCTCTACTCTCTCATTATCATACACACTCCTCTCTCTCCTCTGTCATTATCATACACACTCCTCTCTCTCCCCTGTCATTATCATAGACACTCCTCTCTCCTCTGTCATTATCATAGACACTCCTCTCTCATCTGTCATTATCATAGGCAGTCCTCTCTCTCCTCTGTCATTATCATACACACTCATCTATATCCTTTGTCATTATCATACACACTCCTCTCTCTCCTCTGTCATTATCATAGACACTCCTCTCTCATCTGTCATTATCATAGACACTACTCTCTCATTATCATACACACTCCTCTCTCTCCTCTGTCATTATCATAGACACTCCCCTCTCTCCTCTGTCATTATCATAGACACTCCTCTCTCTCCTCTGTCATTATCGTAGACACTCCTCTCTCATTATCACACACACTCCTCTCTCATTATCATAGACACTCATCTCTCTCCTCTGTCATTATCATAGACACTCCTCTCTCTCCTCTGTCATTATCGTAGAAACTCCTCTCTCATTATCATAGACACTCCCCTCTCTCCTCTGTCATTATCATAGACACTCCCCTCTCTCTTCTGTCATTATCATAGACACTCCTCTCTCCTATGTCATTATCATACACACTCCTCTCTCTCCTCTGTCATTATCATAGACACTCCTCTCTCTCCTCTGTCATTACCATAGACACTCCTCTCTCTCCTCTGTCATTACCATAGACGCTCCTATCTCTCCTATGTCATTATCATACACGCTCCACTCTCTCCTCTGCCATTATCATAGACACTCGTCTCTCTCCTTTGTCATTATCATACACACTCATCTCTCTCCTCAGTCATTATCATACATGCTCCTCTCTCTGTCATTATCATACACGCTCCTCTCTCACCTCTGTCATTATCCTACACGCTCCTCTCTCCCTTGCTATTATCATAGACACTCCTCTCTCTCCTCAGTCATTATCATACATGCTCCTCTCTCTGTCATTATCATACACGCTCCTCTCTCTCCTCTGTCATTATCCTACACGCTCCTCTCTCCCTTGCCATCATCATAGACACTGTCCTGCCAATGTGTGTGTCCACAGTGTGTGTTTGTGTCTTTGGCAGTGAGTATTTGTGTGTGTGTGTGACTTTGGCTGAGTGTGTGTGTCCACAGTGTGGGTGTCCACAGTGTATGTCTGTTTATGCTTCAATCCACTACTTCCCATCTTGGTATGTCACAGCTATAAGGCCAGTAAGGCCAAGTTAACCTCTCTACCTCACATAGTCTCTCTCTTTCTCTCTCTTCACACTGAATACACCTCTCTCTCCTCTCACACTCCCTCCCTCTGTTTCTCATTCCTCTCTGCCTGACTGTGTTAATGTCTCCTCTCTTTCCTTCTCTCTCTCTCCACACTCTATAATTGTCCCTCTCTCTCGCTGTTCCTTTACCCCTCGGCACAGCAAGTGTTTGTGTGGCGGTATAAAGGTTGTTATGTGAGCTAGGTGTTAATTGGCTGAGGAGGTTCGTTAATATTCCCCTTTGCGATTTCAGGAACAGGGCCAGGAAACTGATGAGGCTGATTTTGAGAGAGAGAGAGAGAGAGAGAGAGAGAGAGAGAGAGAGAGAGAGAGAGAGAGAGAGATCTGCATAGTAACTTACTTATTATTAGTATTATATTTATTACTACTATTGTTGTTTATCATTCCAAATAGTAGGGGTAGTAGGGTGAGGGTGGTGGTAGTAGTAGTAATGATGATGGTAGTAGTATTTTTATTTACTACCATTTTATACTACCATTATTATATTATTTGTTATTGTTTATAATTTTACTACAATGTATACATTGTTGCTTTGGCAATATTGATACAATGTTTTTCATGCCAATAAAGCAGCTTGAATTTGGGAGAGGAGGAGAGGGGGAGAGAGAGAACTCCATTGAGGCAGTCGGAGAAAGGAAAGATGATATCATCCACAGAGAAATGATCACATTGTTAAATTGGCTCCGATTTGGCAGAATGGGGGCAAGGTGTTGGCAAGTGTACCCTGCAGAGGTGGCATGCCAAGACCCAGTGAAAATAAACGACTAATCATCCACCTCCTGGTTAACACACCACCCTCGACCCTCTACCAGCTACATCACACACCACAATGAACCCACCCTCGACCCCCTACCAGCTACATCACACACCACAATGAACCCACCCTCGACCCTCTACCAGCTACATCACACACCACAATGAACCCACCCTCGACCCCCTACCAGCTACATCACACACCACAATGAACCCACCCTCGACCCTCTACCATCTACATCCAACACCACAATGAACCCACCCTCGACCCTCTACCATCTACATCCAACACCACAATGAACCCACCCTCGACCCTCTACCAGCTACATCACACACCACAATGAACCCACCCTCGACCCCCTACCAGCTACATCACACACCACAATGAACCCACCCTCGACCCTCTACCAGCTACATCACACACCACAATGAACCCACCCTCGACCCTCTACCATCTACATCCAACACCACAATGAACCCACCCTCGACTCCTACCAGGAACATCACACACCACAATGAACCCACCCTCGACCCCCTACCATCTACATCACACACCACAATGAACCCACCCTCGACCCCCTACCAGCTACATCAGACACCACAATGAACCCACCCTCGACCCTTACCAGCTACATCACACACCACAATGAACCCACCCTCGACCCCCTACCAGCTACATCACACACCACAATGAACCCACCCTCGACCCCCTACCAGCTACATCACACACCACAATGAACCCACCATCGACCCTCTACCAGCTACATCACACACCACAATGAACCCACCCTCGACCCTCTACCAGCTACATCACACACCACAATGAACCCACCCTCGACCCTCTACCAGCTACATCAAACACCACAATGAACCCACCCTCGACCCTCTACCATCTACATCCAACACCACAATGAACCCACCCTCGACTCCTACCAGGAACATCACACACCACAATGAACCCACCCTCGACCCCCTACCATCTACATCACACACCACAATGAACCCACCCTCGACCCCCTACCAGCTACATCACACACAACAATGAACCCACCCTCGACCCCCTACCAGCTACATTACACACCACAATGAACCCACCCTCGACCCTCTACCATCTACATCAAACACCACAATGAACCCGCCTTCAACCCTCTACCATCTACATCAAACACCACAATGAACCCACCCTCGACCCCCTACCAGCTACATCACACACCACAATGAACCCACCCTCGACCCCCTACCAGCTACATCACACACCACAATGAACCCACCCTCGACCCTCTACCAGCTACATCACACACCACAATGAACCCACCCTCGATCCTCTACCAGCTACATCACACACCACAATGAACCCACCCTCGACCCTCTACCAGCTACATCACACACCACAATGAACCCACCCTCGACCCTCTACCATCTACATCCAACACCACAATGAACCCACCCTCGACTCCTACCAGGAACATCACACACCACAATGAACCCACCCTCGACCCTCTACCATCTACATCAAACACCACAATGAACCCACCCTCGACTCCTACCAGGAACATCACACACCACAATGAACCCACCCTCGACCCTCTACCATCTACATCACACACCACAATGAACCCACCCTCGACCCCCTACCAGCTACGTCACACACCACAATGAACACACCCTCGACTCCTACCAGCTACATCACACACCACAATGAACCCACCCTCGACCCTCTACCATCTACATCACACACCACAATGAACCCACCCTTGACTCCTACCAGCTACATCACACACCACAATGAACCCACCCTCGACTCCTACCAGCTACGTCACACACCAAATCAAATCAAATCAAATCAAATTTTATTTGTCACATACACATGGTTAGCAGATGTTAATGCGAGTGTAGCGAAATGCTTGTGCTTCTAGTTCCGACAATGCAGTAATAACAAGTAATCTAACTAACAATTCCAAAACTACTGTCTTGTACACAGTGTAAGGGGATAAAGAATATGTACATAAGGATATATGAATGAGTGATGGTACAGAGCAGCATAGGCAAGATACAGTAGATGGTATCGAGTACAGTATGTACAAATGAGATGAGTATGTAAACAAAGTGGCATAGTTTAAAGTGGCTAGTGATACATGTATTACATAAGGATACAGTCGATGATATAGAGTACAGTATATACGTATGCATATGAGATGAATAATGTAGGGTAAGTAACATTATATAAGGTAGCATTGTTTAAAGTGGCTAGTGATATATTTACATCATTTCCCATCAATTCCCATTATTAAAGTGGCTGGAGTTGAGTCAGTGTCAGTGTGTTGGCAGCAGCCACTCAGTGTTAGTGGTGGCTGTTTAACAGTCTGATGGCCTTGAGATAGAAGCTGTTTTTCAGTCTCTCGGTCCCAGCTTTGATGCACCTGTACTGACCTCGCCTTCTGGATGATAGCGGGGTGAACAGGCAGTGGCTCGGGTGGTTGATGTCCTTGATGATCTTTATGGCCTTCCTGTGACATCGGGTGGTGTAGGTGTCCTGGAGGGCAGGTAGTTTGCCCCCGGTGATGCGTTGTGCAGACCTCACTACCCTCTGGAGAGCCTTACGGTTGAGGGCGGTGCAGTTGCCATACCAGGCGGTGATACAGCCCGCCAGGATGCTCTCGATTGTGCATCTGTAGAAGTTTGTGAGTGCTTTTGGTGACAAGCCGAATTTCTTCAGCCTCCTGAGGTTGAAGAGGCGCTGCTGCGCCTTCTTCACAATGCTGTCTGTGTGAGTGGACCAATTCAGTTTGTCTGTGATGTGTATGCCGAGGAACTTAAAACTTGCTACCCTCTCCACTACTGTTCCATCGATGTGGATAGGGGGGTGTTCCCTCTGCTGTTTCCTGAAGTCCACAATCATCTCCTTAGTTTTGTTGACGTTGAGTGTGAGGTTATTTTCCTGACACCACACTCCGAGGGCCCTCACCTCCTCCCTGTAGGCCGTCTCGTCGTTGTTGGTAATCAAGCCTACCACTGTTGTGTCGTCCGCAAACTTGATGATTGAGTTGGAGGCGTGCGTGGCCACGCAGTCGTGGGTGAACAGGGAGTACAGGAGAGGGCTCAGAACGCACCCTTGTGGGGCCCCAGTGTTGAGGATCAGCGGGGAGGAGATGTTGTTGCCTACCCTCACCACCTGGGGGCGGCCCGTCAGGAAGTCCAGTACCCAGTTGCACAGGGCGGGGTCGAGACCCAGGGTCTCGAGCTTGATGACGAGCTTGGAGGGTACTATGGTGTTGAATGCCGAGCTGTAGTCGATGAACAGCATTCTCACATAGGTATTCCTCTTGTCCAGATGGGTTAGGGCAGTGTGCAGTGTGGTTGAGATTGCATCGTCTGTGGACCTATTTGGGCGGTAAGCAAATTGGAGTGGGTCTAGGGTGTCAGGTAGGGTGGAGGTGATATGGTCCTTGACTAGTCTCTCAAAGCACTTCATGATGACGGATGTGAGTGCTACGGGGCGGTAGTCGTTTAGCTCAGTTACCTTAGCTTTCTTGGGAACAGGAACAATGGTGGCCCTCTTGAAGCATGTGGGAACAGCAGACTGGTATAGGGATTGATTGAATATGTCCGTAAACACACCGGCCAGCTGGTCTGCGCATGCTCTGAGGGCGCGGCTGGGGATGCCGTCTGGGCCTGCAGCCTTGCGAGGGTTAACACGTTTAAATGTCTTACTCATCTCGGCTGCAGTGAAGGAGAGACCGCATGTTTTCGTTGCAGGCCGTGTCAGTGGCACTGTATTGTCCTCAAAGCGGGCAAAAAAGTTATTTAGTCTGCCTGGGAGCAAGACATCCTGATCCGTGACTGGGCTGGATTTCTTCCTGTAGTCCGTGATTGACTGTAGACCCTGCCACATGCCTCTTGTGTCTGAGCCGTTGAATTGAGATTCTACTTTGTCTCTGTACTGGCGCTTAGCTTGTTTGATAGCCTTGCGGAGGGAATAGCTGCACTGTTTGTATTCGGTCATGTTACCAGACACCTTGCCCTGATTAAAAGCAGTGGTTCGCGCTTTCAGTTTCACACGAATGCTGCCATCAATCCACGGTTTCTGGTTAGGGAATGTTTTAATCGTTGCTATGGGAACGACATCTTCAACGCACGTTCTAATGAACTCGCACACCGAATCAGCGTATTCGTCAATGTTGTTATCTGACGCAATACGAAACATCTCCCAGTCCACGTGATGGAAGCAGTCTTGGAGTGTGGAGTCAGCTTGGTCGGACCAGCGTTGGACAGACCTCAGCGTGGGAGCCTCTTGTTTTAGTTTCTGTCTGTAGGCAGGGATCAACAAAATGGAGTCGTGGTCAGCTTTTCCGAAAGGGGGGCGGGGCAGGGCCTTATATGCGTCGCGGAAGTTAGAGTAACAATGATCCAAGGTCTTTCCACCCCTGGTTGCGCAATCGATATGCTGATAAAATTTGGGGAGTCTTGTTTTCAGATTAGCCTTGTTAAAATCCCCAGCTACAAT
>NW_027258385.1:75000-79689 GCF_045791955.1 Oncorhynchus clarkii lewisi
TCACTCTCACACACATACAAAGAGACAGTTCTCCCTCACTCTCACACACATACAAAGAGACAGTTCTCACTCTCACACACATACAAAGAGACAGTTCCCCCTCACTCTCACACACATACAAAGAGACAGTTCCCCCTCACTCTCACACACATACAAAGAGACAGTTCCCCTCACTCTCACACACATACAAAGAGACAGTTCCCCTCACTCTCACACACATACAAAGAGGCAGTTCCCCCTCACTCTCACACACATACAAAGAGACAGTTCCCCCTCACTCTCACACACATACAAAGAGACAGTTCTCACTCTCACACACATACAAAGAGACAGTTCCCCCTCACTCTCACACACATACAAAGAGACAGTTCTCACTCTCACACACATACAAAGAGACAGTTCCCCCTCACTCTCACACACATACAAAGAGACAGTTCTCACTCTCACACACATACAAAGGGACAGTTCTCACTCTCACACACATACAAAGAGACAGTTCTCACTCTCACACACATACAAAGAGACAGTTCTCACTCTCACACACATACAAAGAGACCGTTCTCACTCTCACACACATACAAAGAGACAGTTCTCACTCTCACACACATACAAAGGGACAGTTCTCACTCTCACACACATACAAAGGGACAGTTCTCACTCTCACACACATACAAAGAGACAGTTCTCACTCTCACACACATACAAAGAGACAGTTCTCACTCTCACACACATACAAAGAGACAGTTCTCACTCTCACACACATACAAAGAGACAGTTCCCCTCACTGTCACACACATACAAAGAGACAGTTCCCCCTCACTCTCACACACATACAAAGAGACAGTTCTCACACACATACAAAGAGACAGTTCTCACACACATACAAAGAGACAGTTCTCACTCTCACACACATACAAAGAGACAGTTCTCACTCTCACACACATACAAAGAGACAGTTCTCACTCTCACACACATACAAAGGGACAGTTCTCACTCACTCTCACACACATACAAAGAGACAGTTCTCACACACATACAAAGAGACAGTTCTCACACACATACAAAGAGACAGTTCTCACTCTCACACACATACAAAGAGACAGTTCTCTCTCTCTCCTTCTTGCTCCATCTCCAAGTACCAAGCATCAAACACCTACCCAAATTATATAAAATGTATTTATATAGCCCTTCTTACATCAGCTGATATCTCAAAGTGCTGTACAGAAACCCAGCCTAAAACCTCAAACAGCAAGCAATGCAGGTGTAGAAGCACAGTGGCTTGGAAAAACTCCCTAGAAAGGCCAGAACCTAGGAAGAAACCTAGAGAGGAACCAGGCTATGAGGAGTGGCCAGTCCTCTTCTGGCTGTGCCGGGTGGAGATTATAACAGAACATGGCCAAGATGTTCAAATGTTCATAAATGACCGGCATGGTCATAAAATAATAATCACAGTAGTTGTCGAGGGTGCAACAAGTCAGCACCTCAGGAGTAAATGTCAGTTGGCTTTTCATAGCCGATCATTAAGAGTATCTCTACCACTCCTGCTGTCTCTAGAGAGTTGAAAACAGCAGGTCTGGGACAGGTAGCACGTCCGGTGAACAGGTCAGGGTTCCATAGCCGCAGGCAGAACAGTTGTAACTGGAGCAGCAGCACGACCAGGTGGACTGGGGACAGCAAGGAGTCATCATGCCAGGTCCTAGGGCTCAGGTCCTCAGAGAGAGAGAAAGAATGAGAGAAAGAGAGAATTAGAGAGAGCATACTTAAATTCACACAGGACACCGGCTAAGACAGGAGATGTATTCCAGATATAACAAACTGACCCTAGCCCCCGACACATAAACTACTGCAGCATAAATACTGGAGGCTGAGGCAGGAGGGGTCAGGAGACACTGTGGCCCCATCCGATGATACCCCCGGACAGGGCCAAACAGGCAGGATATAACCCCACCCACTTTGCCAAAACACAGCCCCCACACTACACCTCCTTCCTCCTACAGAGTTACTGTATCGCATACACACACACACACACACATACACACACACACACACACACACACACACACACACACACACACACACACACACACAGAAGAGAAGAGAAATGTTATCTCAGATGAACTGATAGGATCTGGTGCATCAGACACTCAGCCAGACCCAGACCCAACTGCTTATTCAGAGATATCCCACAACCCCCCATGCTGCTCACTCCGCCATGGGCGCTGCCTGCCTCAGTACAGGTAGTTTTAATATCTACGGTATTAAATGCTGGAGGTGACCTCACCGCCATGCTTAAGCAGCCGGGGAACCGTGGAAGGATGTTGGAGTGCTTAATATTTTCATCACACCGCTGATTTAAGCCCCTTAAGTGCTTTGGCAACACTTATTCCATTGTGTTGCCAATGAAGCCCATAACACATTTGATTTGGACGAGGAACTGGGGGAGAGGGATGGGGACAGCATTGGCTTTCCGCACACTGCGACAAAACACGCTGGTAGATGCACACACACGCACACACACACGCACGCACACACACAGAGATAACTGTATCATAATGCGAGAGCATGTCTAATTGAATACATTAGTGTTGTGTGGAATATGAATATGGTTTGTGACAGAGGGAGATTCATCTGAACTGTTCAGGGACTGGAGCAGTGAGGTACTGGTGGGGGCAGTAGCCGACTCACATTTAGTTAGTACAACACAGCATAACACATGTTTTCCTCCCCAGTGGTTTTGCAGTGGGGTGTTTTGGACTTGGTTATGGTGAGTCACTGCATGCTCGACCTGGCCTAGGGGTGGTCAGTAGTATCCTAGTGGTTAGAGAGGTGGAGATGTCGCCAAGGAAAATGTCACCTTGCAATCCAAGGTACCATATGCTGTTGTGCCCTTAAGCAAGGCATGTCTCACTTCCCTGCAGTCAAATGGCCTAGTGGCCTCATGGGTGGAATGTTATTCATAGTTGTCAACATTTCATAATGAAAAAACATTGTTTTTTGACACTGAACAATCTGGTGTTTCTAAGTCAAACGGTTTTGTTATACTTCAGTCTTCTGTGATGTATATAAAGTGTAATATTGGAATGCAAACTCAAAATGTAATACATTTCAACTCTATATCTGACATGGTACAGATGTCTTCTTCTTTTAAGCCCATAACCATGTGTGTGAGGTGTATATTTTGGTTTGAAAGTAGATTTGTTTAAGACTACCAAGAAACACTCTGACCCTGACTTAGCCCACTGCAGTAAAGGTTAACCCCTGAATGCCGGGTAGAGCAAAATATACATTTGTGTTATGACAGATGGAGTAGAAAATGACTAGCCTACTGTGTGCAAACCCTGTGATTTCTTAGAGGTGCATACATGTATGTCTCATTACTGTGTTAAAGACTGGGAGAAACAGAGTGTATTTACAGTCTCATCAAGCACTTATACTGACATCAACAGGAGCCATGGTCACATGCTCACAAATGCATGAAAACACGAACATGCTACCAAACACACATACACACACACACACACACACACACACACACACACACACACACACACACACACACACACACACACACACACACACACACACACACACACACTGTTATAATAACACGCATACAGACACACACACACACACACACACACTGTTCTAAGAACACGCATACAGACACACACACACACACACAGTGCTAAGAACACGCATACAGACACACACATACACTGTTCTAAGAACACGCATACAGACACACACACACACACTGTTCTAAGAACACGCATACAGTAACACACACACACACACACACACTGTTCTAAGAACACGCATACAGACACACACACACTGTTCTAAGAACATGCATACAGACACACACACACACACACACTGTTCTAAGAACACGCATACAGACACACACACACACTGTTCTAAGAACACGCATACAGACACACACACACACTGTTCTAAGAACACGCATACAGACACACACACACACTGTTATAAGAACACGCATACAGACACACACACACTGTTCTAAGAACACGCTTACAGACACACACACACACACTGTTCTAAGAACACACATACAGACACACACACACACTGTTCTAAGAACACGCATACAGACACACACACACACACACACAGTTCTAAGAACACACATACAGACACACACACACACACTGTTCTAAGAACACGCATACAGACACACACACACACTGTTCTAAGAACACGCATACAGACACACACACACACTGTTCTAAGAACACGCATAAAAACACACACACACACACTGTTATAATAACACGCATACAGACACACACACACACACTGTTCTAAGAACACGCATACAGACACACACACACACACACACACAGTGCTAAGAACACGCATACAGACACACACACACACACTGTTCTAAGAACACGCATACAGACACACACACACACTGTTCTAAGAACACGCATACAGACACACACACACACTGTTCTAAGAACACGCATACAGACACACACACACACACACTGTTCTAAGAACACGCTTACAGACACACACACACACACTGTTCTAAGAACACGCATACAGACACACACACACACACACACACACACACACACTGTTCTAAGAACACGCATACAGACACACACACACACACACACACAGTGCTAAGAACACGCATACAGACACACACACACACAC
>NW_027258386.1:0-22500 GCF_045791955.1 Oncorhynchus clarkii lewisi
TGTAGATGGGGGCAGTGGGGAGGTTTAAGAGGGGGTGGTGCAGGAGGAGGGGTGTAGATGGGGGCAGTGGGGAGGGTTAAGAGGGGGTGGTGCAGGAGGAGGGGTGTAGATGGGGGCAGTGGGGAGGGTTAAGAGGGGGTGGTGCAGGAGGAGGGGTGTAGATGGGGCAGTGGGGAGGGTTAAGAGGGGGTGGGGTAGGAGGAGGGGTGTAGATGGGGCAGTGGGGAGGGTTTAGAGGGGGTGGTGTAGGAGGAGGGGTGTAGATGGGGGCAGTGGGGAGGGTTAAGAGGGGGTGGTGCAGGAGGAGGGGTGTAGATGGGGGCAGTGGGGAGGGTTAAGAGGGGGTGGGGAAGGAGGAGGGGTGTAGACGGGGGGGGGCAGTGGGGAGGGTTAAGAGGGGGTGGTGTAGGAGGAGGGGTGTAGATGGGGGCAGTGGGGAGGGTTAAGAGGGGGTGGTGCCGGAGGAGGGGTGTAGATGGGGGCAGTGGGGAGGGTTAAGAGGGGGTGGTGCAGGAGGAGGGGTGTAGATGGGGGCAGTGGGGAGGGTTAAGAGGGGGTGGTGCAGGAGGAGGGGTGTAGATGGGGCAGTGGGGAGGGTTAAGAGGGGGTGGGGTAGGAGGAGGGGTGTAGATGGGGCAGTGGGGAGGGTTTAGAGGGGGTGGTGTAGGAGGAGGGGTGTAGATGGGGGCAGTGGGGAGGGTTAAGAGGGGGTGGTGCAGGAGGAGGGGTGTAGATGGGGGCAGTGGGGAGGGTTAAGAGGGGGTGGGGTAGGAGGAGGGGTGTAGACGGGGGGGCAGTGGGGAGGGTTAAGAGGGGGTGGGGTTGGAGGAGGGGTGTAGATGGGGCAGTGGGGGGACTGTGTTATGACAGGGGGACTGTGTTATGACAGAGGGAGAGTGTATATATAAGTGTAGACAGAGGGACTGTGTTATGACAGTGGGACTGTGTTATGACAGTGGGACTGTGTTATGACAGAGGGAGAGTGTATATATGAGTGTAGACAGAGGGACTGTGTTATGACAGTGGGACTGTGTTATGACAGAGGGAGAGTGTATATATGAGTGTAGGCTGTGGGACTGTGTTATGACAGAGGGAGAGTGTATATATGAGTGTAGACAGAGGGACAGTGTTATGACAGAGGGACTGTGTTATGAGAGAGGGGAGAGTGTATATATGAGTGTAGGCTGTGGGACTGTGTTATGACAGAGGGAGAGTGTATATATGAGTGTAGACAGTGGGACTGTGTTATGACAGAGGGAGAGTGTATATATGAGTGTAGACAGAGGGACTGTGTTATGACAGTGGGACTGTGTTATGACAGAGGGAGAGTGTATATATGAGTGTAGACAGAGGGACTGTGTTATGACAGAGGGAGAGTGTATATATGAGTGTAGACAGAGGGACTGTGTTATGACAGAGGGACTGTGTTATGACAGAGGGGAGAGTGTATATATGAGTGTAGACAGTGGGACTGTGTTATGACAGAATGAGAGTGTATATATGAGTGTAGACAGTGGGACTGTGTTATGACAGAGGGAGAGTGTATATATGAGTGTAGACAGTGGGACTGTGTTATGACAGAGGGGAGAGACTGTGTTATGACAGAGGGAGAGTGTATAGATGAGTGTAGACAGTGGGACTGTGTTATGACAGAGGGAGAGTGTATATATGAGTGTAGGCAGTGGAACTGTGTTATGACAGAGGGAGAGTGTATATATGAGTGTAGACAGTGGGACTGTGTTATGACAGAGGGAGAGTGTATATATGAGTGTAGACAGTGGGACTGTGTTATGACAGAGGGAGAGTGTATATATGAGTGTAGACAGTGGGACTGTGTTATGACAGAGGGAGAGTGTATATATGAGTGTAGACAGTGGGACTGTGTTATGACAGAGGGAGAGTGTATATATGAGTGTAGGCAGTGGGACTGTGTCATGCTGATGGCTGTGGAAGGAATTAGTGCCCTGGACTGTCGGCTTAGTGGGCGGAAGGGGAGATATGATGATGGATAAACACAGGCATGTTGAAGAGTTATTTGTTATTGACGAATTACAGGGATTTAACTTCATATGTGTAGCTACCCTGCTTGCTTCATGGGAACATATTCTGTTCCCAGCAGGGACATACTGGGACCAGAATGAGACCAAGGCTAACACACTGGCCCATTTATTTTCCCAGAGGCCCCCATTGTTAGACAAATCATGGTCATTCTGTGCTAAAACCACACATTTAGACCGGCCCACTGGGCTAAAGATGTACCAGCCCATCTGGCATTTGCCCGACCTGCCCTATAACCAGTCCATGTGAAGAGCTTCAGCCAATGCATTCCATGCAGATATAAACTAGTTCTGCTTCAACCAGCATATCCCCATTTGTGCCTCGGGAGAATTATAGAAAAATGATCGGCGCTCATTTTCCTGTTGCTTTATTGATGTGGTGTGTTGGATAGACAGGGCTCTCCACTCTCCAGAACCCCGGAGGTTGGATAGACATGGCTCTCCACTCTCCAGAACCCCGGCGGTTGGATAGACATGGCTCTCCACTCTCCAGAACCCCAGAGGTTGGATAGACAGGGCTCTCCACTCTCCAGAACCCCGGAGGTTGGATAGACATGGCTCTCCACTCTCCAGAACCCCGGAGGTTGGATAGACAGGTCTCTTTACTCTCCAGAACCCCGGCGGTTGGATAGACATGGCTCTCCACTCTCCAGAACCCCGGAGGTTGGATAGACATGGCTCTCCGCTCTCCAGAACCCCGGAGGTTGGATAGACATGGCTCTCCGCTCTCCAGAACCCCGGAGGTTGGATAGACATGACTCTCCGCTCTCCAGAACCCCGGAGGTTGGATAGACATGGCTCTCCACTCTCCAGAACCCCGGAGGTTGGATAGACATGGCTCTCCACTCTCCAGAACCCCGGAGGTTGGATAGACATGGCTCTCCACTCTCCAGAACCCCGGAGGTTGGATAGACATGGCTCTCCACTCTCCAGAACCCCGGAGGTTGGATAGACATGGCTCGCCACTCTCCAGAACCCCGGAGGTTGGATAGACATGGCTCTCCACTCTCCAGAACCCCGGAGGTTGGATAGACAAGGCTCTCCACTCTCCAGAACCCCGGAGGTTGGATGACGGCAACGGAGCTGAGAGAGCTGTCTGAGGAAGCCGAGGAAAACGCTAGTAAAATCCCAACACTCGTAAAAACAGCCAATCGGATCCAAGCTGCATATCCCTGTGGGGCAGATATTGCTGGCTCACTGGTGGCTGCAGTGGGATCTGCTCTGTGACCACAGTCAGAATGACAGTCCCCTAGATACATACAGATCTAGGATCAGCTCATCCTCCTCCAATCCTAACCTCAACCATTAGAGGAGAAAATGCTAAACCGACCACAGATCAGTGTCTAGGGGGTCACTTCACCCTACACAGACAGGGCTTAAAGACCTGGGAGATCAGTAGGGTAGTTTCAAGTTTGAATGTCACATGCACAAGTACAGTGAAATGCCTTGTGTATGTGAAGTTAAAACATTAAACTTGAAACTATCCCTACCATTATTCTACCACGCTATGTCTTTGAGCCCTGTCGGGGATACTAGGTCACTTCCAGAGAGGACTGATGGGTGTTCAGAGAGAAACTCGTGCTTTTGGTGACCCCTGGCAGCCTGCTTTTCAGCTGGCACTGAGGAACTCTGGAGACACGCTCGGAATGTTGAGCGTGACATTCTCCCTTTCCCCTCAGAGGAAACGAGACAGAGAGAAAAATAACATGTTTATGGTGAAAAGAGAGAGGGTTGTGTGAAAGCCTTAACAATTAATTAGTCCTACATTAATTTAAGCCGTTTGTCTACATTTGGCACTTATGAAACATTTGAAGGTTTAAATCACAGAAATATAATCCATTCTAATTGTGTTGTATAAATAACATGAAGTGCCTTGTTTTGCTGTGTCTTATTAAAACATGCCTGGTGGAACACATCTGAACATTCTAATTGTGTTGTATAAATAAACACATCTGAACATTCTAATTGTGTTGTATAAATAAACACATCTGAACATTCTAATTGTGTTGTATAAATAAACACATCTGAACATTCTAATTGTGTTGTATAAATAAACACATCTGAACATTCTAATTGTGTTGTATAAGTAAACACATCTGAAGATTCTAATTGTCTTGTATAAATAAACACATCTGAACATTCTAATTGTGTTGTATAAATAATCACATCTGAACACTCTAATTGTGTTGTATAAATAAACACATCTGAACATTCTAATTGTGTTGTATAAATAAACACATCTGAACATTCTAATTGTGTTGTATAAATAAACACATCTGAACATTCTAATTGTGTTGTATAAATAAACACATCTGAACATTCTAATTGTGTTGTATGAATAACATGGTGTCTTGTTTTGCTGTGTCTTTAAACATGCCTAGAGGAACACATCTCAAGACGCCTTTTTTCTCAGAGCAACAAAAACAGTGTATATTGGTAAATATAAAAACATGTATATTGTATATTTGTAAATATATTACAAATGTACACTGCCCAGTATTTTTAAGGACACTCCTAAAATTCAGTGCTGACGGCACCATTTTTGCGGTCACCCTGCACAGATGATCAGATCTCACAAGACATGCATGGAGGTTGTTTAGCGATAGGTCAGTCACTCCCCCCAGTCTCCGCTCCACCGATGATCTACACACCAGCTCAGAGCCAAGGGTCGATGGCATAAACTAAATCCAATAGGAATATGGCTTTCATTGATTTTCATCTCCACCTTGAGACAATAGATGTACTTCATGGGATGACCTGCAGTGGCCCTGAGCCACGTAGGACTCTGATGGATGAGGAACACCTGAGGTGATGGATGGATGTGTCTGTAATGTGTTCATCATGGGTATGTATGAGGGCATAGTTACTATGGGAGATGTAGTCTAAACAGTAGAGATGTAGTCTATACAGTAGAGATGTAGTCTATACAGTAGAGATGTAGTCTAAACAGTAGAGATGTAGTCTATACAGTAGAGATGTAGTCTAAACAGTAGAGATGTAGTCTATACAGTAGAGATGTAGTCTATACAGTGGAGATATAGTCTATACAGTAGAGATGTAGTCTATACAGTAGAGATGTTGTCTATACAGTAGAGATGTAGTCTATACAGTAGAGATGTAGTCTATACAGTGGAGATGTAGTCTACATAGTAGAGATGTAGTCTAAACAGTAGAGATGTAGTCTAAACAGTAGAGATATAGTCTATTCAGTAGAGATGTAGTCTATACAGTAGAGATGTAGTCTAAACAGTAGAGATGTAGTCTATACAGTGGAGATGAAGTCTAAACAGTGGAGATGAAGTCTAAACAGTAGAGATGTAGTCTAAACAGTAGAGATGTAGTCTAAACAGTAGAGATGTAGTCTATACAGTAGAGATGTAGTCTATACAGTAGAGATGTAGTCTATACAGTAGATATGTAGTCTATACAGTAGAGATGTAGTCTAAACAGTAGAGATGTAGTCTATACAGTAGAGATGTAGTCTAAACAGTAGAGATGTAGTCTAAACAGTAGAGATGTGGTCTAAACAGTAGAGATGTAGTCTATACAGTAGAGATGTAGTCTATACAGTAGAGATGTAGTCTATACAGTAGATATGTAGTCTATACAGTAGAGATGTAGTCTAAACAGTAGAGATGTAGTCTACACAGTAGAGATGTAGTCTATACAGTAGAGATATAGTCTATACAGTAGAGATGTAGTCTAAACAGTAGAGATGTAGTTTAAACAGTAGAGATGTAGTCTAAACAGTAGAGATGTAGTCTAAACAGTAGAGATATAGTCTACATGTTACAGTGAAGTTGCTATTATTGAAGTGGAATGTTTCAGGTTTCGTCCCAGTGCTGTGTGGGACTCTCCATGTCTCTCTCTCTAACTACCCTCATCCCAGATATGTCTCCACGCCCCTCTCCATGTCTCTCTCTCTAACTACCTTTCTCCCTGTTATCTCTCCATCCCCCTCTCAAACTACCCTTCTCTCTGATATCTCTACATTCCTCTCTCCATGTCTCTCTCTCTAACTACCTTTCTCCCTGTTATCTCTCCATCCCCCTCTCAGACTACCCTTCTCTCTGATATCTCTACATTCCTCTCTCCATGTCTCTCTCTCTAACTACCTTTCTCCCAGATATGTCTCCACGCCCCTCTCCATGTCTCTCTCAATTCAATTCAAGGGCTTTATTGGCATGGGAAACATGTGTTAACATTGCCAAAGCAAGTGAGGTAGATAATATATAAAGTGAATATATAAAGTGAAGTAAACAATAAAAATTAACAGTAAACATTACACATACATAAGTTTCAAAACAATAAAGACATTACAAATGTCATATTATATATATATACAGTGTTTTAACAATGTACAAATGGTTAAAGGACACAAGATAAAATAAATAAGCAGAAATATGGGTTGTATTTACAATGGTGTGTGTTCTTCACTGGTTGCCCTTTTCTCGTGGCAACAGGTCACAAATCTTGCTGCTGTGATGGCACACTGTGGAATTTCACCCAGTTGATATGGGAGTTTATCAAAATTGGATTTGTTTTCGAATTCTTTGTGGATCTGTGTAATCTGAGGGAAATATGTCTCTCTAATATGGTCATATATTGGGCAGGAGGTTAGGAAGTGCAGCTCAGTTTCCACCTCATTTTGTGGGCAGTGAGCACATAGCCTGTCTTCTCTTGAGAGCCATGTCTGCCTTGAGAGCCATGTTATACACTTCCGGCGCCGACAGAGATGGCCGCCTTGCTTCGCGTTCCTAGGAAACTATGCAGTTTTTTGTTTTTTTTACGTGTTATTTCTTACATTAGTACCCCAGGTCATCTTAGGTTTCATTACATACAGTCGAGAAGAACTACTGAATATAAGATCAGCGTCAACTCACCATCAGTACGACCAAGAATATGTTTTTCGCGACGCGGACCCTGTGTTCTGCCTTACAAACAGGACAACGGAGTGGATCCTATGCAGCGACCCAAAAAAACGACTCCGAAAGAGAGGGAAACGAGGCGGTCTTCTGGTCAGACTCCCGGAGACGAGCACACCGTGCACCACTCCCTAGCATTCTTCTTGCCAATGTCCAGTCTCTTGACAACAAGGTTGATGAAATCCGAGCAAGGGTAGCATTCCAGAGGGACATCAGAGACTGTAACGTCCTTTGCTTCACTGAAACATGGCTCACTGGAGAGACTCTATCCGAAGCGGTGCAGCCAACGGGTTTCTCCACGCATCGCGCTGACAGAAACAAACATCTTTCTGGTAAGAAGAGGGGCGGGGGCGTATGCCTCATGGCCAACGTGACATGGTGTGATGAAAGAAACATACAGGAACTCAAATCCTTCTGTTCACCTGATTTAGAATTCCTCACAATCAAATGTAGACCGCATTATCTACCAAGAGAATTCTCTTCGATTATAATCACAGCCGTATATATCCCCCCCCAAGCAGACACATCGATGGCTCTGAACGAACTTTATTTAACTCTCTGCAAACTGGAAACGATTTATCCGGAGGCTACATTCATTGTAGCTGGGGATTTTAACAAGGCTAATCTGAAAACAAGACTCCCTAAATTTGATCAGCATATCGATTGCGCAACCAGGGGTGGAAAGACCTTGGATCATTGTTACTCTAACTTCCGCGACGCATATAAGGCCCTGCCCCGCCCCCCTTTCGGAAAAGCTGACCACGACTCCATTTTGTTGATCCCTGCCTACAGACAGAAACTAAAACAAGAGGCTCCCACGCTGAGGTCTGTCCAACGCTGGTCCGACCAAGCTGACTCCACACTCCAAGACTGCTTCCATCACGTGGACTGGGAGATGTTTCGTATTGCGTCAGATAACAACATTGACGAATACGCTGATTCGGTGTGCGAGTTCATTAGAACGTGCGTTGAAGATGTCGTTCCCATAGCAACGATTAAAACATTCCCTAACCAGAAACCGTGGATTGATGGCAGCATTCGTGTGAAACTGAAAGCGCGAACCACTGCTTTTAATCAGGGCAAGGTGTCTGGTAACATGACCGAATACAAACAGTGCAGCTATTCCCTCCGCAAGGCTATCAAACAAGCTAAGCGCCAGTACAGAGACAAAGTAGAATCTCAATTCAACGGCTCAGACACAAGAGGCATGTGGCAGGGTCTACAGTCAATCACGGAATACAGGAAGAAATCCAGCCCAGTCACGGACCAGGATGTCTTGCTCCCAGGCAGACTAAATAACTTTTTTGCCCGCTTTGAGGACAATACAGTGCCACTGACACGGCCTGCAACGAAAACATGCGGTCTCTCCTTCACTGCAGCCGAGGTGAGTAAGACATTTAAACGTGTTAACCCTCGCAAGGCTGCAGGCCCAGACGGCATCCCCAGCCGCGCCCTCAGAGCATGCGCAGACCAGCTGGCCGGTGTGTTTACGGACATATTCAATCATTCCCTTTACCAGTCTGCTGTTCCCACATGCTTCAAGAGGGCCACCATTGTTCCTGTTCCCAAGAAAGCTAAGGTAACTGAGCTAAACGACTACCGCCCCGTAGCACTCACATCCGTCATCATGAAGTGCTTTGAGAGACTAGTCAAGGACCATATCACCTCCACCCTACCTGACACCCGAGACCTACTCCAATTTGCTTACCGCCCAAATAGGTCCACAGACGATGCAATCTCAACCACACTGCACACTGCCCTAACCCATCTGGACAAGAGGAATACCTATGTGAGAATGCTGTTCATCGACTACAGCTCGGCATTCAACACCATAGTACCCTCCAAGCTCGTCATCAAGCTCGAGACCCTGGGTCTCGACCCCGCCCTGTGCAACTGGGTACTGGACTTCCTGACGGGCCGCCCCCAGGTGGTGAGGGTAGGCAACAACATCTCCTCCCCGCTGATCCTCAACACTGGGGCCCCACAAGGGTGCGTTCTGAGCCCTCTCCTGTACTCCCTGTTCACCCACGACTGCGTGGCCACGCACGCCTCCAACTCAATCATCAAGTTTGCGGACGACACAACAGTGGTAGGCTTGATTACCAACAACGACGAGACGGCCTACAGGGAGGAGGTGAGGGCCCTCGGAGTGTGGTGTCAGGAAAATAACCTCACACTCAACGTCAACAAAACTAAGGAGATGATTGTGGACTTCAGGAAACAGCAGAGGGAACACCCCCCTATCCACATCGATGGAACAGTAGTGGAGAGGGTAGCAAGTTTTAAGTTCCTCGGCATACACATCACAGACAAACTGAATTGGTCCACTCACACAGACAGCATCGTGAAGAAGGCGCAGCAGCGCCTCTTCAACCTCAGGAGGCTGAAGAAATTCGGCTTGTCACCAAAAGCACTCACAAACTTCTACAGATGCACAATCGAGAGCATCCTGGCGGGCTGTATCACCGCCTGGTATGGCAACTGCACCGCCCTCAACCGTAAGGCTCTCCAGAGGGTAGTGAGGTCTGCACAACGCATCACCGGGGGCAAACTACCTGCCCTCCAGGACACCTACACCACCCGATGTCACAGGAAGGCCATAAAGATCATCAAGGACATCAACCACCCGAGCCAC
This sequence comes from Oncorhynchus clarkii lewisi, assembly GCF_045791955.1. NCBI lineage: Eukaryota > Metazoa > Chordata > Actinopteri > Salmoniformes > Salmonidae > Oncorhynchus > Oncorhynchus clarkii. The sequence continues at coordinate 9,618 of NW_027258386.1, forward strand.
TGCCTGTTCACCCCGCTATCATCCAGAAGGCGAGGTCAGTACAGGTCCATCAAAGCTGGGACCGAGAGACTGAAAAACAGCTTCTATCTCAAGGCCATCAGACTGTTAAACAGCCACCACTAACACTGAGTGGCTGCTGCCAACACACTGACACTGACTCAACTCCAGCCAATTTAATAATGGGAATTGATGGGAAATGATGTAAATATATCACTAGCCACTTTAAACAATGCTACCTTATATAATGTTACTTACCCTACATTATTCATCTCATATGCATACGTAAATACTGTACTCTATATCATCGACTGTATCCTTATGTAATACATGTATCACTAGCCACTTTAAACTATACCACTTTGTTTACATACTCATCTCATTTGTACATACTGTACTCGATACCATCTACTGTATCTTGCCTATGCTGCTCTGTACCATCACTCATTCATATATCCTTATGTACATATTCTTTATCCCCTTACACTGTGTACAAGACAGTAGTTTTGGAATTGTTAGTTAGATTACTTGTTATTACTGCATTGTCGGAACTAGAAGCACAAGCATTTCGCTACACTCGCATTAACATCTGCTAACCATGTGTATGTGACAAATAAAATTTGATTTGATTTGATTTGATTTGATTTGATTTGCCTACGGCGGCCTTTCTCAATAGCAAGGCTATGCTCACTAAGTCTGTACATAGTCAAAGCTTTCCTTAAGTTTGGATCAGTCACAGTGGTCAGGTATTCTGCCGCTGTGTACTCTCTGTGTAGGGCCAAATAGCATTCTAGTTTGCTCTGTTTTTTTGTTAATTCTTTCCAATGTGTCAAGTAATTATCTTTTTGTTTTCTCATGATTTGGTTGGGTCTAATTGTGCTGCTGTCCTGGGGCTCTGTAGGGTGTGTTTGTGTTTGTGAACAGAGCCCCAGGACCAGCTTGCTTAGGGGACTCTTCTCCAGGTTCATCTCTCTGTAGGTGATGGCTTTGTTATGGAAGGTTTGGGAATCGCTTCCTTTTAGGTGGTTATAGAATTTAATTAGTGGGTATCGGCCTAATTCTGCTCTGCTTGCATTATTTGGTGTTCTACGTTGTACACGGAGGATATTTTTGCAAGAGTCTCAATTTGGTGTTTGTCCCACTCTAACTACCTTTCTCCCAGATATGTCTCCACGCCCCTCTCCATGTCTCTCTCTCTAACTACCTTTCTCCCAGATATGTCTCCATGTCTCTCTCTCTAACTACCTTTCTCCCAGATATGTCTCCACGCCCCTCTCCATGTCTCTCTCTCTAACTACCTTTCTCCCTGTTATCTCTCCATCCCCCTCTCAAACTACCCTTCTCTCTGATATCTCTACATTCCTCTCTCCATATCTCTCTCTAACTACCCTCATCCCTGTTATCTCTCCATCCCCCTCTCAAACTACCCTTCTCTCTGATATCTCTACATTCCTCTCTCCATGTCTCTTTCTAACTTCTCTTCTGTCTTACTTTCCCTCTCACCTTATCTCCTCACCTCCCTTTCACTCCTACACAGGTCCTTTGTTTATATTAGCGTGTACTATATATCGCTACCTTCCTCCATGTGCTTCTATTGAGTATGTCAGCTGCTTTACATTAGAGACATATAGATGTGTGGTGGGTGGAGAGAGTGGGTGTGAATATGCTAAAATATGCTAAACTGAGAAAAGGACTAGACAGCCATACCAACTATGTCTTAATGAGATACATTAATAAGATGCAACAGAAACTGCAAGATGGAGGAATAGAATATTACAGTCGGGATACGTGGATATGTTTTCACCAGGAAGGCTAATTAATTCTAAAGGGTTAGAAAACACACGTCAGGTATATTTGCGCGTGTCAGCAGTCATGTGAGATGAGCAAATAGAGTAGAATCATTCAGCGGAACACAGCTGTAGCTAACTGTGTAACACAGCTGACTATACACTGATGGACAAACCATTAGGAACACATAGACTGCCCAGGTGAATCCAAGTGAGAGCTATGATCCCTTATTGATGTTAAATCCACTTCAATCCGTGTAGATGAAAGGGAGGAGACGGGTTAAAGAAGGATTTTGAAGCTTTGAGACAAATGAGACATGGATTGTGTGTGTGCCGTTCAGAGGGGTGAAGGGGCAAGACAAAAGATTTAAGTGCCTTTGAATAGGGATTGGTAGTAGGTGACTGGTGCACTGGTTTGAGTGTGTCAAGAACTGCAACGCTGCTGGGTTTTTCAAGCTCAACAGTTTCCCGTGAGTATCAAGAATGGTCCACCACCCGAAGGACATCCAGCTAACTTGACACAAATGTGGGAAGCATTGGAGTCAACTTGGGCCAGCAACCCTGTGGAACCTTCCGGTCCATGCCCTGACGAATTGAGGCTGTTCTGAGGGCAAAGGTGTTCCTAACGTTTTGTACACTCAGCATATATGTTTGTGTTGACTGCAAATATTTGCAGTTGTGCATCAATCCAGTAAGCAAACATGTTGACTTAGACATGGGCATGATAAGAACATGTTGACTTAGACATGGGCATGATAAGAACATGTTGACTTAGACATGGGCATGATAAGAACATGTTGACTTAGACAGGGGCATGATAAGAACATGTTGACTTAGACATGGGCATGATAAGAACATGTTGACTTAGACATGGGCATGATAAGAACATGTTGACTTAGACATGGGCATGATAAGAACATGTTGACTTAGACAGGGGCATGATAAGAACATGTTGACTTAGACATGGGCATGATAAGAACATGTTGACTTAGACAGGGGCATGATAAGAACATGTTGACTTAGACATGGGCATGATAATAACATGTTGACTTAGACATGGGCATGATAGGAACATGTTGACTTAGACATGGGCATGATAATAACATGTTGACTTAGACATGGGCATGATAAGAACATGTTGACTTAGACATGGGCATGATAAGAACATGTTGACTTAGACATGGGCATGATAAGAACATGTTGACTTAGACATGGGCATGATAAGAACATGTTGACTTAGACAGGGGCATGATAAGAACATGTTGACTTAGACATGGGCATGATAAGAACATGTTGTTGAAAAGGTATTTAAAACGTGTATATTCCAACCTATTCAAGTCATGATGAATAACATCATGCATATGAAGCAGTCTCGTATTTAGTGATGTTAATTCAATGAAGGTGCCACCAGCCACCTGTGAATTCAACATCATGTAAACTACAGTGCCTTGCGAAAGTATTCGGCCCCCTTGAACTTTGCGACCTTTTGCCACATTTCAGGCTTCAAACATAAAGATATAAAACTGTATTTTTTTGTGAAGAATCAACAACAAGTGGGACACAATCATGAAGTGGAACGACATTTATTGGATATTTCAAACTTTTTTAACAAATCAAAAACTGAAAAATTGGGTGTGCAAAATGATTCAGCCCCTTTACTTTCAGTGCAGCAAACTCTCTCCAGAAGTTCAGTGAGGATCTCTGAATGATCCAATGTTGACCTAAATGACTAATGATGATAAATACAATCCACCTGTGTGTAATCAAGTCTCCGTATAAATGCACCTGCACTGTGATAGTCTCAGAGGTCCGTTAAAAGCGCAGAGAGCATCATGAAGAACAAGGAACACACCAGGCAGGTCCGAGATACTGTTGTGAAGAAGTTTAAAGCCGGATTTGGATACAAAAAGATTTCCCAAGCTTTAAACATCCCAAGGAGCACTGTGCAAGCGATAATATTGAAATGGAAGGAGTATCAGACCACTGCAAATCTACCAAGACCTGGCCGTCCCTCTAAACTTTCAGCTCATACAAGGAGAAGACTGATCAGAGATGCAGCCAAGAGGCCCATGATCACTCTGGATGAACTGCAGAGATCTACAGCTGAAGTGGGAGACTCTGTCCATAGGACAACAATCAGTCGTATATTGCACAAATCTGGCCTTTATGGAAGAGTGGCAAGAAGAAAGCCATTTCTTGAAGATATCCATTAAAAGTGTTGTTTAAAGTTTGCCACAAGCCACCTGGGAGACACACCAAACATGTGGAAGAAGGTGCTCTGGTCAGATGAAACCAAAATTGAACTTTTTGGCAACAATGCAAAACGTTATGTTTGGCGTAAAAGCAACACAGCTGAACACACCATCCCCACTGTCAAACATGGGGGTGGCAGCATCATGGTTTGGGCCTGCTTTTTTTCAGCAGGGACAGGGAAGATGGTTAAAATTGATGGGAAGATGGATGGAGCCAAATACAGGACCATTCTGGAAGAAAACCTGATGGAGTCTGCAAAAGACCTGAGACTGGGACGGAGATTTGTCTTCCAACAAGACAATGATCCAAAACATAAAGCAAAATCTACAATGGAATGGTTCAAAAATAAACATATCCAGGTGTTAGAATGGCCAAGTCAAAGTCCAGACCTGAATCCAATCGAGAATCTGTGGAAAGAACTGAAAACTGCTGTTCACAAATGCTCTCCATCCAACCTCACTGAGCTCGAGCTGTTTTGCAAGGAGGAATGGGAAAAAATGTCAGTCTCTCGATGTGCAAAACTGATAGAGACATACCCCAAGCGTCTTACAGCTGTAATCGCAGCAAAAGGTGGCGCTACAAAGTATTAACTTAAGGGGGCTGAATAATTTTGCACGCCCAATTTGTCAGTTTTTGATTTGTTAAAAAAGTTTGAAATATCCAATAAATGTCGTTCCACTTCATGATTGTGTCCCACTTGTTGTTGATTCTTCACAAAAAAATACAGTTTTCTATCGTTATGTTTGAAGCCTGAAATGTGTTAAAGGTCGCAAAGTTCAAGGGGGCCGAATACTTTCGCAAGGCACTGTATCTCAATGGGACTGGATAAGTCATGATGAATAACATAATGTAAACTATCTCAATGGGACTGGATAAGTCATGATGAATAACATCATGTAAACTATCTCAATGGGACTGGATAAGTCATGATGAATAACATCATGTAAACTATCTCAATGGGACTGGATAAGTCATGATGAATAACATCATGTAAACTATCTCAATGGGACTGGATAAGTCATGATGAATAACATCATGTAAACTATCTCAATGGGACTGGATAAGTCATGATGAATAACATCATGTAAACTATCTCAATGGGACTGGATAAGTCATGATGAATAACATCATGTAAACTATCTCAATGGGACTGGATAAGTCATGATGAATAACATCATGTAAACTATCTCAATGGGACTGGATAAGTCATGATGAATAACATCATGTAAACTATCTCAATGGGACTGGATAAGTCATGATGAATAACATCATGTAAACTATCTCAATGGGACTTGATAAGTCATGATGAATAACATCATGTAAACTATCTCAATGGGACTAGATAAGTCATGATGAATAACATAATGCCCATGTTGACATGTTTAACAATGACTTGGGACCTCAGCCCTTCCACTGTCCTCATCCCTCTCCACTGTCCTCAGCCCTCCCCACTGTCCCATCCATCCATCCCCACTGTCCCCATCCATCCCCACTGTCCCCATCCCTCCCCACTGTCCCCATCCATCTCTACTGTCCCCATCCCTCCCCACTTTCCCCATCCGCCCCCACTGTCCTCATCCCTCTCCACTGTCCCCATCCATCTCTACTGTCCTCATCCATCTCTACTGTCCTCATCCCTCTCCACTGTCCTCAGCCCTCCCCACTGTCCCATCCATCCATCCCCACTGTCCCCATTCATTCCCACTGTCCCCATCCCTCCCCACTGTCCCCATCCATCTCTACTGTCCTCATCCCTCCCCACTTTCCCCATCCGCCCCACTGTCCCCATCCATCACTTCTGTCCCGCCCCCCCATCCCCACTGCCCCCCCCCCCCCCACTGTCCCAATCGCTCCCCACTGTCCCCAGCCCTCCCCACTGTCCCAGCCCTCCCCACTGTCCCCAGCCCTCCCCACTGTCCCAGCCCTCCCACCGTCCCCAGCCCTCCCCACTGTCCCAGCCCACATTAAAACCCTGTCTCTATGACTCATGAGGTGTGTTTACGCAGGCAGACCGACTCTGATCTTTTACCCAATTATTGACAAAAGATCTGATTTGATTGGTCAGAAGACCAATTAGTGTAAAAATATCCATAATCGGTCTGCCTGTGTAAAGGCAGCCATAGAGGCTCAGGGGGGAAAAGGAGTGATACCCAGCTCGTAGGAGCAACTCTATGCCCGTTGTGCCACTTCATCAATCCAATATATTGGACCCTGGTGGCACACAATCACTAGGGACCAACCTGCACCTACGCCACTCGTCTGGGCTCTAATGAGCTCCCATAGGTTATAGAATACAGTGAGCCTTTCAGGGGGGGGGGGGGGTATATGTGTGTGAGTCTTATAATTAAGTATGGAGAAAGAGAATTGGAGTATCAAACACCTTCCTCAGTTTTGAAAGAGTTCTTTTGTTTCTCCCTCTCTCCCTGCCTCCCTCCTCTCTCTCTTATTCTCTCCTTCCTGCCATCTAATTTTATTTTTCTTTCTCTCTGTGTGTATTGGATCATCTTTCAATGCATCAAGTTTTTCCTCAAAGTTCTGGTACAAACTCCAAACTGTATCATGAAACACACCAAGACTCTAATAAACTCCAGTACTAAATGTAAACTATACTGTAAACAATACTATATATAAACTATACTATATATATAAACTATACAATAAACTATACTATATATAAACTATACTGTAAACAATACTATATATAAACTATACTGTAAACAATACTATATATAAACTATACTATATATATAAACTATACAATAAACTATACTATATATAAACTATACTGTAAATAATACTATAATAAACTATTCTATATATAAACGTTACTATAAACTATACTATATATAAACTATACTATAAACAATACTATATTTAAACTATACTATAAACAATACCATATATAAACTATACTGTAAATAATACTAGAATAAACTATTCTATATATAAACGTTACTATAAACTATACTAGATATAAACTATACTGTAAACAATACTATATATAAACTCTACTATACACTATACTATATATAAACTATACTATATATAAACTATACTGTAAACAATACTACATATAAACTATACTATATGTAAATTATACTGTACACTATACTATATATAAACTATACTATAATCAATGCTATATATAAACTATTCTATATATACATCCACGCATCATTAGAGGGAACCTTCCTTTGAGCCTACCTGTTGATCTTTGGGATGTGGGTCATGATTCCCTCTGAGCCTACCTGTTGATCTTTGGGATGTGGGTCATGATTCCCTCTGAGCCTACCTGTTGATCTTTGGGATGTGGGTCATGATTCCCTCTGAGCCTACCTGTTGATCTTTGGGATGTGGGTCATGATTCCCTCTGAGCCTACCTGTTGATCTTTGGCATGTGGGTCATGATTCCCTCTGAGCCTACCTGTTGATCTTTGGGATGTGAGAGGGAGGGATGTGCCAGAGAAAGAACAGAGTGAGAAAAGGGAGAAATCAAACTGTGAGGGAGTGAATGAGGAGAAAAGAGAGAAGGATGGAGGGGTGGACAGACAGAAGGTGGTAAAGAGATTGAGAGAGGGAGGCAGCATAAACCTATTGGTCTGGAGGACTCTGTAAGGAATACCATAGAAATACGCATCTGATTCAAAGCCTTTTGATGACTTGATCATTTGAATCAGCTGTGTAGTGCTAGGGCAAAAATGAGGAGGAAATGCAACTCAGAATATTATCATTTGCTTTAAAAATTGCTTTCAAAATTGTTATGTAACCAAATGTAAAACAATTCCACTTGTGGATACAAGAGAAGTTTCCATTTTGTAAATGAGTGTCATTATTAACCCTATTGTCATTCTATCATCCCACTGATTCAGATCAGCACTCCTTCCTGGCACACTGACTGTATAGCGTGGCTGTGCAACGGCCTCCACGACAGGAGAAAACAAGAGGGCACTGTAACAGCAGAATGGAGACAATTAAAGCGAAACCTGGAACGAGAGAGTGAAACAGAGAGAGAGAGAGAGGAAGACAGAGCGAGAGAGAGAGAGAGAGAGAGACAGAGAGCGAGAGAGCGAGAGAGCGCGAGAGAGAGAGGGAGAGTGAGAGAGGAAGAGACAGAGAGACAGAGAGCGAGAGAGAGAGAGAGAGAGAGAGAGAGAGAGAGAGAGAGAGGGAGAGTGAGAGAGGAAGCGACAGAGAGACAGAGAGCGAGAGAGAGAGAGCGAAAGAGAGCGAGAGAGAGAGACAGAGTGAACGAGCGAGCAAGTGAAAGAGGCAGCCTGGGGCCTTGTGTTAGCTCATGATCCCCTGAGATCAAAGCCTCACCACGACCCAAAGAAAAGTAGTCCCTTAGAACCTATGGGGCCAAGGACATCACCATGGTTCCCTCTCTTCTTTGTGTTAGTGTGTAGTGGTTCTGGGGGGGAACATGGCTATAGTATAACCTACTGTGTCAGAAGGCTTTGGAACGAATGTTGGTGCTGGTTCCTTAATTGGCACCCCCTACCTTTCACACATGCATAAGCATTCACACACGCGCACACACACACACACGCACACACACACACACACACACACACACACACACACACACACACACACACACACACACACACACACACACACACACACACACACACACACACAGACACACACACACACACACACACTTCCCTTCAGGATAGCGGCTCCATGGGATGAAAGGTGCAGCTCCAAATCCCCCTCGCCTCACCCTTCCCTCCCTCCCTCCCTCCCTCCCCCTCCCTATCCCCTCCCTATCCCCCTCCTACCCTCCTCTGAGATGTCAGACATCAAAAAGAGGAGCGCTAGCTATCTTCACAGACGTGGCTCGATGCAGGCAACCCGGCGCTTGGGGAGAGAGGGGAAGAGAGCGAGAATGGAGCATGGCCGACACGGATGTGAGGGTGGTGTGTTTTTTCATGTTCTCCCCACTGAGGCGCGCCCCTCGCCAGGCTGAGAGAAGGTTAGGCTGATTAGCTGCTATTTTAGAGAGGAGAAGAGGATGTGTGGGGAGGGGAGAGAGAGACAGGGATAGAGTGTGTGTGTGAGAGAGAGAGAGAGAGAGACAGAGAGACAGAGATGTTATGTTGCTAACTATGTTAGCAAAGCTGAAAACTGTTGTCCTGATTAAAGAAGCAATAAAACTGTCCTTCTTTAAACTAGTTGAGTATCTGGAGCATCAGCATTTGTGGGTTGGATTACAGGCTCCATATGGCCAGAAACAAAGAATTTGTTCTGAAACTCGTCAGTCTATTCTTGTTCTGAGAAATGAAGGCTATTCCATGCGAGAAATTGGCAAGAAACTGAAGATCTCATACAACGCTGTGCACTACACCCTTCCCAGAACAGTGCAAACTGGCTCTAACCAGAATAGAAAGAGGAGTGGTAGGCCCCGGTGCACAACTGAGCAAGTGGACAAGTAGAAAACACCAGTCTCAACGTCAACAGTGAAGGGACGACTCCGAGATACAGGCCTTCTAGGCAGCGTTGCAAAGAAAAGACAGATCTCAGACTGGCCAATAAAAGGAAAAGATTAAGATGGGCAAAATAACACAGACACTGGACAGAGGAACACTGCCTAGAAGGCCAGTATCCCGGAGTCGCCTCTTCACTGTTGACGTTGAGACTGGAGTTTTGCATGTACTATTTAATTAAACTGCCAGTTGAGGACTTGTGAGGCGTCTAATTCTATAGATTTAGTTATAGTATAGATAAGGTACCGATATAGTATTGATATAGATAAAGAATAGATATAGTTATAGTATAGATATAGTATAACTATATATATAGAATATATATAGATATAGAACAGATATAGATAAGGTACAGATATAGAAATAGTATAGATATAAAGAATAGATATAGATATACTATTGATATTGTCACATCCTGACCATAGAGAGACTTAATTTTCTATGGTGGAGTAGGTCAGTCTAGTTTATATTTTCTATGTGGGGTTCTAGGTTGTTTTTCTATGTTGGGGTTTTGGTATGATTCCCAATTAGAGGCAGCTGGCTATCATTGTCTCTAATTGGGGATCATACTTAATTAGCATTTTTCCCACCTGTGGGTTATGGGATACTGTCTTGAGTTAGTGCAGATAGCACCTCTGTAGTCAAGGTTTGTTGTTAGTTTATTGTTTATTTTGTTTTTTGTCTTTGTTAAGTTTCACTTTATCATTAAAGTTATGTGGAACTCAACATACGCTGCGCCTTGGTCCGATATTCATTCCAGCGAACGTGGCAGATATAGTTATAGTATAGATATAGGTATAGAATAGATGTAGAATAGGTATAGATATAGTTATGGTATAGATATAGTTATAGTACAGATATAGTTATGGTATAGATATAGTTATAGTATTGATATATATATATATAATAGATATAGTAATGATATAGTTATAGTATAGATATAGAATAGATATGGTATAGATATAGATCTAATATAAATATAGATATAGAATAGATATAGTTATTGTATAGATATAGTTATAGTATAGATATTGCTTTAGTATAGATATAGATAAAGATTAGATATAGATACAGTATAGATATATAGTAGTTATAGTATAGATATAGATATAGATCTAATATAAATATAGATATAGTATAGGTATAGTTATAGTATAGATATAGTTATAGTATAGATATAGATTATATATATAGATATTGAACAGATATAGCATATAGAATAGATATAGATATAGTATAGATACAGCTTTAGTATAGATATAGATACAGTATAGATATAGTTATAGTATATATATAGAATAGATATAGATCAAATATAAATATAGATATAGAATAGATATAGTTATAGCATAGATATAGTTATAGTATAATTATGGACATAGAATATATGTATATATATCGAAAATAATAGATATAGATATAGATGTATTATATATATCATATAGATAGATATAGATATAGTTATTGTTAAGCTATAGATAAAGAATAGGTATAGATATAGTATAGATATTATATAGATATGGTATAGATATAGTATAGATATTATATAGATATGGTATAGATATAGTATTGTATAGTATAGAAGCATCATCAGCCATAGATGATTGTGGAATCATTTTGGTTAGAAACTATGAGATATTCGTCTTTTGTTGTGAATATTTCATTGAATTGCATTGTTGATTCTTCCCACAACCCTGTCCAGAGGCAAAGTGGCATTGAGTGGGTGTGTTTTGTGTGTGAGAGTTTCAGAGATCTACAGGACATCATATCAATATACTGAGGTACATCAATGCTATCCTCATACATCTACAATGTACTTGGTCCAAACATGAGCCCAAAAGCTTGAAGACATTATCTGTCCCAGAGCATGGAAATAGCATGACCAGAGTTGTCGGTTCGATCCCGCTGGGGCAGTTTACACACTCCACTATAGTGTAGGAGAAATACACTACACACTACACTACTAGGAGATATCCTTCCCTATAAACTCCACTACTTCACTCCCCTACTACACTCCACTACTACACTCCACTACTACGCTACACACTACATTACTACACTCCCCTACTCCACTACACACTACATTACTACACTCCCCCACTACACTCCCCTACTACACTACTACACTCCCTTACTACACTCCCCTACTACACTACTCCACTCCACTACTACAATCCACTACTACAATCCACTACTCCACTCCTCTACACTACTCCACTACTCCACTCAACTACTACACTATGCTACACACTCCACTACTCCACTCCACTACTCCACTCCACTAGACACTGCGCTGCTACACTCCACTACTCCACTACTATACTCCACAACTCCACTCCACTACTAAACTCCACTAGACACTGCGCTGCTACTACTCCACTACTCCACTACACTAGACACTCCACTACTACACTATGCTACTACTCCACTACTCCACTACACTAGACACTCCACTACTACACTCCACTACTACTCCACTCCCCTAGACACTCTACACTCCACTACTACTCCACTCCCCTAGACACTCTACACTCCACTCCCCGACTTCACTACACAACTCCACTAATCCACTCCACTAGACCCTCCACTACTACACTACACTAGACACTCCAGTAGACATTCCAGTACTACACTACACTACTCCACTAAACACTCCAGTAGACACTCCAGTATTACACTCCACTACTCCACTAGACACTCCAGTAGACACTAACCTACTACACTCAACTACTACACTACAATAGACACTCCACTACTACACTACTCCACTACACTACTCCAGTACACTACTCCACTACACTACACACTCCTACTAGACTCCACTCCACTACTACACTCCACTACACACTCCACTACTACACTACAATAGACACTCCACTACTACACTACTCCGCTACACTACTCCACTCCTCCACTCCACTACTACACTCCAATACTACACTCCATTAGACACTCCACTACTCCACTAGACACTCCACTACTCCACTCCACTACTCCACTCCACTACTATGCTCCACTACTATGCTCCACTACTCCACTCTACTCCACTACTATGTTCCACTACGATGTTCCACTAGACACTCCACAACACTATGCTACACGCTCCACTACTCCACTCCACTACTCCACTCCACTAGACACTGCGCTGCTACACTCCACTACTCCACTACACTAGACACTCCACTACTACACTCCACTACTACTCCACTCCCCTAGACACTCTACACTCCACTCCCCGACTTCACTCCACAACTCCACTAATCCACTCCACTAGACCCTCCACTACTACACTACACTACTCCACTAAACACTCCAGTAGACACTCCAGTACTACACTCCACTACTCCACTAGACACT
>NW_027258386.1:27500-30000 GCF_045791955.1 Oncorhynchus clarkii lewisi
ACACCTTCACTATTACAGTGAAACATTTTGTCCAGGAAATTGTCTAGGAGGGATTTAATTTGTTGTTGCCCAATAGTTTTGTGGTGGATTTCCACACTACATTCCTTCCACCTATAGCATTTCTTAATATTATTCCATTCCTTTGGCTTTAATGCTTCATGATTGAGCATAGCTCTGTTCAAGTAGAGTGTGGTTTTGCTGTGATCTGATAGGGGTGTAGACGCTCTAACAGACTCTGGGTTGAGGTCAGTGATAAAGTAGTCTACAGTACTACTGGCAAGAGATGAGCTATAGGTGCACCTACCCTAGGAGTCCCCTCGAAGTCGACCATTGACTGTCTACATACCCAGACACCCTCAGAGCTGACAGAGTCTGGCAGAGCTGCAGGAGTTGGGACCCGTTTTTGTTGCTTATGTTGTCATTTTATTTTTTATTTTATTTCACCTTTATTTAACCAGGTAGGCTAGTTGGGAACACCTTTATTTAACCAGGTAGGCTAGTTGGGAACACCTTTATTTAACCAGGTAGGCTAGTTGGGAACACCTTTATTTAACCAGGTAGGCTAGTTGGGAACACCTTTATTTAACCAGGTAGGCTAGTTGGGAACACCTTTATTTAACCAGGTAGGCTAGTTGAGAACACCTTTATTTAACCAGGTAGGCTAGTTGAGAACACCTTTATTTAACCAGGTAGGCCAGTTGGGAACACCTTTATTTAACCAGGTAGGCTAGTTGGGAACACCTTTATTTAACCAGGTAGGCTAGTTGGGAACACCTTTATTTAACCAGGTAGGCTAGTTGGGAACACCTTTATTTAACCAGGTAGGCTAGTTGAGAACACCTTTATTTAACCAGGTAGGCTAGTTGAGAACACCTTTATTTAACCAGGTAGGCTAGTTGGGAACACCTTTATTTAACCAGGTAGGCTAGTTGAGAACACCTTTATTTAACCAGGTAGGCTAGTTGAGAACACCTTTATTTAACCAGGTAGGCCAGTTGGGAACACCTTTATTTAACCAGGTAGGCTAGTTGGGAACACCTTTATTTAACCAGGTAGGCTAGTTGAGAACACCTTTATTTAACCAGGTAGGCTAGTTGGGAACACCTAACCAGGTTAGTTGAGAACACCTTTATTTAACCAGGTAGGCTAGTTGAGAACACCTTTATTTAACCAGGTAGGCTAGTTGAGAACATCTTTATTTAACCAGGTAGGCTAGTTGAGAACACCTTTATTTAACCAGGTAGGCTAGTTGAGAACACCTTTATTTAACCAGGTAGGCAAGTTGGGAACACCTTTATTTAACCAGGTAGGCTAGTTGGGAACACCTTTATTTAACCAGGTAGGCTAGTTGGGAACACCTTTATTTAACCAGGTAGGCTAGTTGGGAACACCTTTATTTAACCAGGTAGGCCAGTTGAGAACACCTTTATTTAACCAGGTAGGCTAGTTGGGAACACCTTTATTTAACCAGGTAGGCTAGTTGGGAACACCTTTATTTAACCAGGTAGGCTAGTTGGGAACACCTTTATTTAACCAGGTAGGCTAGTTGGGAACAAGTTCTCATTTACAATTGCGACCTGGCCAAGATAAAGCAAAGCAGTTCGACACATACAACAACACAGAGTTACACATGGAGTAAAACAAACATACAGCCAATAATACAGTAGTAAGATAAGTCTATATACGATGTGAGCAAATGAGGTGAGATAAGGGAGGTAGGCAAAAAAAGGCCATGATGGCGAAGTAAATACAATATAGCAAGTAAAACACTGGAATGGTAGATTTGCAATGGAAGAATGTGCAAAGTAGAAATAAAAATAATGGGGTGCAAAGGAGCAAAATAAATAAATAAATACAGTAGGGGAAGAGGTAGTTGTTTGGGCTAAATTATAGATGGGCTATGTACAGGTGCAGTAATCTGTGAGCTGCTCTGACAGCTGGTGCTTAAAGCTAGTGAGGGAGATAAGTGTTTCCAGTTTCAGAGATTTTTGTACTTCGTGCCAGTCATTGGCAGCAGAGAACTGGAAGGAGAGGCGGCCAAAGGAAGAATTGGTTTTGGGGGTGACCAGAGAGATATACCTGCTGGAGCGCAGGTGGGTGATGCTATGGTGACCAGCGAGGTGAGATAAGGGGGACTTTACCTAGCAGGGTCTTGTAGATGACCTGGAGCCAGTGGGTTTGGCGACAAGTATGAAGCGAGGGCCAGCCAACGAGAGCGTACAGGTCGCAGTGGTGGGTAGTATATGACAAAATGGATGGCACTGTGATAGACTGCATCCAATTTATTGAGTAGGGCATTGGAGGCTATTTTGTAAATGACATCGCCGAAGTCGAGGATTGGTGGGATGGTCAGTTTTACGAGGGTATGTTTGGCAGAATGAGTGAAGGATGCTTTGTTTTGCGAAATAGGAAGCCAATTCTAGATTTAACTTTGGATTGGAGATGTTTGATGTGAGTCTGGAAGGAGAGTTTACAGTCTAACCAGACACCTAGGTATTTG
>NW_027258386.1:32500-42500 GCF_045791955.1 Oncorhynchus clarkii lewisi
ATTATATATGCATGACGGGGGTGGCGGCCATGTTGGGAAGGGATGAGTAAGAGAGGTAACAGACTAACATGCTCATTTAGATCTGGAGAGGTGAGAACGAGGAGTGGGTTGATGTCCAGTCAGTATATTCAAGGCCAGTCAGAGAAGGAATGGATGTCAAATAGAAGGGGAAGAATGATCTTCTATTGTCTTCCACATCCTCTCTGTTTCGGCCTTTCAATCGCTGTGCAACTACCTTGCATTCACCACAAACTTAGAGATACGTTGGAGATAAGTCAGAGACGAGTCGGATATGAGTCAGAGATAAGTCAGAGATGAGTCAGATTTGAGTCGGAGGTAAGTCGGAGGTTAGTCGGATATGAGTCAGATATGAGTCGGAGTAAGTCGGATATGAGTCAGAT
The DNA here is from genome assembly GCF_045791955.1 of Oncorhynchus clarkii lewisi. Lineage (NCBI taxonomy): Eukaryota > Metazoa > Chordata > Actinopteri > Salmoniformes > Salmonidae > Oncorhynchus > Oncorhynchus clarkii. The sequence continues at coordinate 32,902 of NW_027258386.1, forward strand.
ATGAGTCGGAGGTTAGTCGGATATGAGTCAGATATGAGTCGGAGGTAAGTCGGATATGAGTCAGATATGAGTCGGAGGTTAGTCGGATATGAGTCAGATATGAGTCGGAGGTAAGTCGGATATGAGTCGGATATGAGTCAGAGATAACCTTTTCAGTTTAATAATAGTGACAGGAATAACATTGGGGGTTCAATAAGCAATGCAATTAAAGAGTACTAAGCAACAGAGTCAACAGTCAGAGAGAAAATCCAAAATAACTGAAAACTTCACCAGAACCTCTGGATGAGACTTTGAATGGAAGTCCAAGTGAATGGAAATATACAACCCAACAGAAAAACATGTATATAAACAAATCCCAGGCATTAAGGCTGTGTTCACAACATCTGGTCATTTCGTAAATACCAGAATATGACTGGTGGGAAACTCATCTATCATCCCCGTGCTCCGAGGTTCCCACTTGCTCCACTCTTTGAAAGACCGAAACATAATTTGTCCACAAAAAGACAGCAAGCATGGCGGCATCTTCAGCAGTTGTTGTTTATGGTAAGAACACAATGCAAATTGTTGAAAAAATGTATTCTGTTCATCTTCCTTTTGATTTAGAGAGCGGATCTGGATGTATTTTCTGAAAGCAATCTATTAATATTGTTTTTGAAAACTATAATTTGATTACAAGCATGATAGCTATACTTTAGTTTTTTGTTGACACAGCTTGTTGGTAATTAGCCAATCAGTGTTTCTTAATGAGTTCAAAGCGCATGAATGCATCCAACTGGTAATTACCACCACCCCACTTGGTTATGAATGCAGCATAATTCAAGATGGCGTCTGTGGTTTGGACACGCCTCTAACCACACCCATACCTGCAACCTTAAAGAGCTACTGCTTCATATGCAATGATCAACACAATACAGTTTGTTAACACATTTTTGGCCAAGTATACACACTGTTTTCAGAGTTCCACATTTCATAAATGTTTCAGTTTTCTTTTAGGGGAAATGTTATGTTTTATTCCACTTTATGCTTTCATAGTAACACGTTACAGCTGATTGTGTACACACACACACACACACACATCAGCTGTCTTCCCTCTAGTTATGGCCTATAGGGCCCTTGTAATGTCAGTAGAAAATCCATTTGGGGAGAATCTGGAGGGTGGAGGAGAGAACCAGAAGAAGGAAGAAAAGAGAAGAAAGGAGAAGAGAAGAAGAGAGAAGAAGAAGACGAGAAGAAGAGAGAAGAAAGGAGAAGAGAAGAAGAGAGAAGAAGAAGACGAGAAGAAGAGAGGAGAAGAAGACAAGAGAAGAAGAGAGGAGAAGAAGACAAGAGAAGAAAACAAGAGGAGAAGAAGAGAGGAGAAGAGAAGAAGAGAGAAGAAGAGAGAAGAAGACAAGAGAAGAAGAGAGGAGAAGAATACAAGAGAAGAAGACAAGAGGAGAAGAGAGGAGAAGAAGAGAGGAGAAGAAGACAAGAGGAGAGGAGAAGAAGAGAGGAGAGGAGAAGAAGAGATGAGAAGAAGACAAGAGGAGAGGAGAAGAAGAGGAGAAGAAGACAAGAGGAGAGGAGAAGAAGAGAGGAGAAGAAGACAAGAGAAGAAGAGAGGAGAAGAAGACAAGAGAAGAAGAGAGGAGAAGAAGACAAGAGAAGAAGAGAGGAGAAGAAGACAAGAGAAGAAGAGAGGAGAAGAAGACAAGAGAGGAAGAGAGGAGAAGAAGACAAGAGAAGTAGAGAGGAGAAGAAGACAAGAGAAGAAGAGAGGAGAAGAAGACAAGAGAAGAAGAGAGGAGGAGAAGAAGTAATGGAAGAATGTCTTCCCTCTCTCTGTAACACTGACCATCTATATGATTGGAGCTAAGCCTCTACTCTTATCAATGTGCTGCTTACATCCCAGCCTTTCTGCATTGGCAGAACATGAAACACTGTTGTGTTGAAGAGAACTATACATACATTGAACCAGCGACCGTCACTATCTAATCCAAACACGATGCCTGGTTCATATATATTTATAAAGCAGTACAAGGTGAGATTTAAAGGTGGGGCAGCTTGTTCCCAGGGGAACACACACACACACACACACACACACAGAGAGATCTGCATCAGTAATCCCTCTTAAGTGACGGCTGCAGGTTAAGTGTCAATTTGTATGCATTTCCCTTATGCTTCCTCTTCCCACCACACTCGTCCATGGCAACCAGACTTTATTACAGCTGACAGGGGCCTCATCCCTTTAGCCTTTAATCCAGATTTACATTCAGCACATCCACTTTGTATCCCAACAAAGGTATTAACGCCCCCCCAATGCAAATAACATCCACTTTAATGTGCCCTGGGAGGCATAGGGAGACTAGTCCTTGTAGTCGTTGTGGCATTGACTACATGGGTAAGGCCCATAGACAGTCTGAAGGCATTAGCTACATGGGTAAGACCCATAGACAGTCTGAAGGCATTAGCTACATGGGTAAAACCCATAGACAGTCTGTCTGAAGGCATTAGCTACATGGGTAAGACCCATAGACAGTCTGAAGGCATTGGCTATATGGGTAAGACCATTAGACAGTCTGAAGGCATTAGCTACATGGGTAAGACCCATAGACAGTCTGAAGGCATTAGCTACATGGGTAAAACCCATAGACAGTCTGTCTGAAGGCATTAGCTACATGGGTAAGACCCATAGACAGTCTGAAGGCATTGGCTATATGGGTAAGACCATTAGACAGTCTGAAGGCATTAGCTACATGGGTAAGACCCATAGACAGTCTGAAGGCATTAGCTACATGGGTAAAACCATTAGACAGTCTGAAGGCATTAGCTACATGGGTAAGACCCATAGACAGTCTGAAGGCATTAGTTACATGGGTAAGACCCATAGACAGTCTGAAGGCATTAGCTACATGGGTAAGACACTTAGATAGTCTGAAGGCATTAGCTACATGGGTAAGACCCATAGACAGTCTGAAGGCCTTAGCTACATGGGTAAGACCCATAGACAGTCTGAAGGCATTAGCTACATGGGTAAAACCATTAGACAGTCTGAAGGCATTAGCTACATGGGTAAGACCCATAGACAGTCTGAAGGCATTAGCTACATGGGTAAGACCCATAGACAGTCTGAAGGCATTAGCTACATGGGTAAGACACTTAGACAGTCTGAAGGCATTAGCTACATGGGTAAGACCCATAGACAGTCTGAAGGCATTAGCTACATGGGTAAGACCCATAGACAGTCTGAAGGCATTAGCTACATGGGTAAAACCATTAGACTGTCTGAAGGCATTAGCTACATGGGTAAAACCATTAGACAGTCTGAAGGCATTAGCTACATGGGTAAGGCCCACAGACAGTCTGAAGGTGTTAGCTACATGGGTAAAACCATTAGACTGTCTGAAGGCATTAGCTACATGGGTAAGACCCATAGACAGTCTGAAGGCATTAGCTACATGGGTAAGACCCATAGACAGTCTGAAGGCATTAGCTACATGGGTAAGACCCATAGACAGTCTGAAGGCATTAGCTACATGGGTAAGACCCATAGACAGTCTGAAGGCATTAGCTACATGGGTAAAACCCATAGACAGTCTGTCTGAAGGCATTAGCTACATGGGTAAGACCCATAGACAGTCTGAAGGCATTGGCTATATGGGTAAGACCATTAGACAGTCTGAAGGCATTAGCTACATGGGTAAGACCCATAGACAGTCTGAAGGCATTAGCTACATGGGTAAAACCCATAGACAGTCTGTCTGAAGGCATTAGCTACATGGGTAAGACCCATAGACAGTCTGAAGGCATTGGCTATATGGGTAAGACCATTAGACAGTCTGAAGGCATTAGCTACATGGGTAAGACCCATAGACAGTCTGAAGGCATTAGCTACATGGGTAAAACCATTAGACAGTCTGAAGGCATTAGCTACATGGGTAAGACCCATAGACAGTCTGAAGGCATTAGTTACATGGGTAAGACCCATAGACAGTCTGAAGGCATTAGCTACATGGGTAAGACACTTAGATAGTCTGAAGGCATTAGCTACATGGGTAAGACCCATAGACAGTCTGAAGGCCTTAGCTACATGGGTAAGACCCATAGACAGTCTGAAGGCATTAGCTACATGGGTAAAACCATTAGACAGTCTGAAGGCATTAGCTACATGGGTAAGACCCATAGACAGTCTGAAGGCATTAGCTACATGGGTAAGACCCATAGACAGTCTGAAGGCATTAGCTACATGGGTAAGACACTTAGACAGTCTGAAGGCATTAGCTACATGGGTAAGACCCATAGACAGTCTGAAGGCATTAGCTACATGGGTAAGACCCATAGACAGTCTGAAGGCATTAGCTACATGGGTAAAACCATTAGACTGTCTGAAGGCATTAGCTACATGGGTAAAACCATTAGACAGTCTGAAGGCATTAGCTACATGGGTAAGGCCCACAGACAGTCTGAAGGTGTTAGCTACATGGGTAAAACCATTAGACTGTCTGAAGGCATTAGCTACATGGGTAAGACCCATAGACAGTCTGGAGGCATTAGCTACATGGGTAAGACCCATAGACAGTCTGAAGGCATTAGCTACATGGGTAAGACCCATAGACAGTCTGAAGGCATTAGCTACATGGGTAAGACCCATAGACAGTCTGAAGGCATTAGCTACATGGGTAAGGCCCACAGACAGTCTGAAGGTGTTAGCTACATGGGTAAAACCATAGACAGTCTGAAGATGCCGATCACTGTGTGGAGTCTGTAGACTATAGAGGCTTTATCAGATGCATGGATGGTGCAGTGGAGTCCCCTTCCGTATAACAGCATGCCCAGGATATGCAGGGGGTTTGCTGAATCAATATCCATGAGGAGTTTGTCCCCACGCCTTCAAGAAACACCGCCGTCGGCTCACCATCCGCCGTTGCCACCATAAGTTAATGAGCTATTTAGCCCATGCTGTTAGAGCTGGCGCTGAATAAAGCCTGCTGGTCTGTGGATGACTGTTAAAACATACAGCGTATTAAAACACTAATGTGGGGGGTGAGCCTCGGTCAGGGGTACATAGAGAGAGAGGGAGAGAGGGAGAGGGAGAGAGGGAGAGAGAGAGAGGGAGAGAGGGAGAGAGAGAGAGGGAGAGAGGGAGGGAGAGGGAGAGATAGAGGGAGAGAGGGAGAGAAGGGGGAGGGGGAGAGAGGGAGAGAGGGAAAGAGAGAGAGGGAGAGAGGGACAGAGGGACAGAAGGAGAGAGGGTTAGAGGGGTAGAGGGAGAGAGGGAGAGAGGGAGAGAGTGAGAGAGGGACAGAGGGACAGAAGGAGAGAGGGGTAGAGGGGTAGAGGGAGAGAGGGAGAGAGGGAGAGAGGGAGAGAGGGAGAGAGGGGGAGAGGGGGAGAGGGGGAGAGGGAGAGAGGGAGAGAAGGAGAGAGGGAGAGAGGGAGAAAGGGACAGAGGGACAGAGGGACAGAAGGAGAGAGGGTTAGAGGGGGAGAGGGAGAAAGGGAGAGAGGGACAGAGGAAGAAAAGGAGAGAGGGTTAGAGGGGTAGAGGGAGAGGGAGAAAGGGAGAGAGGGAGAGAGGTAGAAAGGGAGAGAGGGAGAGAGGTAGAAAGGGAGAGAGGGAGAGAGGGAGAAAGGGAGAGAGGGAGAGAGGTAGAAAGGGAGAGAGGGAGAGAGGTACAGTGCCTTGCGAAAGTATTCGGCCCCCTTGAACTTTGCGACCTTTTGCCACATTTCAGGCTTCAAACATAAAGATATAAAACTGTATTTTTTTGTGAAGAATCAACAACAAGTGGGACACAATCATGAAGTGGAACGACATTTATTGGATATTTCAAACTTTTTTAACAAATCAAAAACTGACAAATTGGGCGTGCAAAATTATTCAGCCCCCTTAAGTTAATACTTTGTAGCGCCACTTTTTGCTGCGATTACAGCTGTAAGTCGCTTGGGGTATGTCTCTATCAGTTTTGCACATCGAGAGACTGAAATTTCTTCCCATTCCTCCTTGCAAAACAGCTCGAGCTCAGTGAGGTTGGATGGAGAGCATTTGTGCACTGAAAGTAAAGGGGCTGAATAATTTTGCACGCCCAATTTTTCAGTTTTTGATTTGTTAAAAAAGTTTGAAATATCCAATAAATGTTGTTCCACTTCATGATTGTGTCCCACTTGTTGTTGATTCTTCACAAAAAAATACAGTTTTATATCTTTATGTTTGAAGCCTGAAATGTGGCAAAAGGTAGCAAAGTTCAAGGGGGCCAAATACTTTCGCAAGGCACTGTAGAAAGGGAGAGAGAGAGAAATGGAGAAAGGGAGATAGGGACAGAAGGAGAGAGGGGGAGAGGGTGAGAGGGAGAAATGGAGAGAGGGTTAGAGGGGTAGAGGGAGAGGGAGAAAGGGAGAGAAGGAGAGAGGGAGAAATGGAGAGAGGGAGAAGGAAAGAGGGACAGAAGGAGAGAGGGTTAGAGGGTTAGAGGGAGAAGGAAAGAGGGACAGAAGGAGAGAGGGTTAGAGGGTTAGAGGGAGAAGGAGAAGGACTGAGTAGAACAAAGCTATGCATTTATAATGCTAATTATTTATGAATGTCTGAAATGTTAATGACAGGATTAAAACTCTTGAGATTCGCTATCTCATCCTTAGTGCAAACTCTAAGCCCATACTATCATCCCCAGCTCCATCCACAGCCCCATCCCCAGCCCCAACCCCTCCCCAGCCCCTCCCCAGCCCCAGGCCCACCCCAGCCCCAGCCTCAGCCTCATCCCCATCCCCAGCCTCAGCCTCAGCCCCAACCTCATCCTCATCACCTTTAATGTATTCAGAGTGATGGTTCCCCCTGGACAGTACTCTTCCTCTCCAGAACCAGGCTGGGGCCTCTAATGGTGTCAGGCTCGGGCCAGATCAATACAGGTCTGCTCCCAGCTGCTCCCTGACCAGAGGACCGTGTTAACTATCTGTAGTGAAGCAAAGAGAGGTTGAGAACATGAGGGTCAGTGTATTGTTAAGGTAGAGAGACCATGAGGGTCAGTGTATTGTTAAGGTAGAGAGAACATGAGGGTCAGTGTATTGTTAAGGTAGAGAGAACATGAGGGTCAGTGTATTGTTAAGGTAGAGAGAACAGTGTATTGTTAAGGTAGAGAGAATATGAGGGTCAGTGTATTGTTAAGGTAGAGATGAGGGTCAGTGTATTGTTAAGGTAGAGAGAACATGAGGGTCAGTGTATTGTTAAGGTAGAGAGAACATGAGGGTCAGTGTATTGTTAAGGTAGAGAGAACATGAGGGTCAGTGTATTGTTAAGGTAGAGGGAACATGAGGGTCAGTATATTGTTAAGGTAGAGAGAACATGAGGGTCAGTGTATTGTTAAGGTAGAGGGAACATGAGGGTCAGTATATTGTTAAGGTAGAGAGAACATGAGGGTCAGTGTATTGTTAAGGTAGAAGGAACATGAGGGTCAGTGTATTGTTAAGGTAGAGGGAACATGAGGGTCAGTATATTGTTAAGGTAGAGGGAACATGAGGGTCAGTGTATTGTTAAGGTAGAGAGAACATGAGGGTCAGTGTATTGTTAAGGTAGAGAGAACATGAGGGTCAGTGTATTGTTAAGGTAGAGAGAACATGAGGGTCAATGTATTGTTAAGGTAGAAGGAACATGAGGGTCAGTGTATTGTTAAGGTAGAGAGAACATGAGGGTCAGTGTATTGTTAAGGTAGAGAGAACATGAGGGTCAGTGTATTGTTCAGGTAGCAAAGAGGACACACTAAGTGAGTTGTATCTTTTAGTGAGAGGAGGAGCATCGGTTGTGGTCAGGGTGGTCTACTTGACTTCCCTACAGAGATGATATCTGTTTTACACCTTATATCTTTATCCTCTGTTCCCCTGTTAGACCTCGCTGGAGTCCCTCTCTTCTAAACCTGTGTGAGATGGACAAATACATGTAATATGTTTATTCTGCCTCAGCATGCACAGTATGGCCAATCCTTACTTACACTGTCTGTCTGCCTGTGTGTCTGCCACCACAACACTGGCTGAACTAAAAGCTAAAGCACAAACACTCCTAGAGACCAGGCTATTGCTTGTACCATTGCAAGACTGGAAACCAGTGATTCATATCTGACAGTAGTACATGTACATCTCACCACCAGGGATGATCAGACAGTCATTGATGAAGAGTCTCTGAACCAGGGATCACCAGGGATGATCAGACAGTCATTGATGAAGAGTCTCTGAACCAGGGATCACCAGAGATGATCAGACAGTCATTGATGGAGAGTCTCTGAACCAGGGATCAGCAGGGATGATCAGACAGTCATTGATGAAGAGTCTCTGAACCAGGGATCACCAGGGATGATCAGACAGTCATTGATGAAGAGTCTCTGAACCAGGGATCACCAGGGATGATCAGACAGTCATTGATGAAGAGTCTCTGAACCAGGGATCACCAGGGATGATCAGACAGTCATTGATGAAGAGTCTCTGAACCAGGGATCACCAGGGATGATCAGAGTCATTGATGGAGAGTCTCTGAACCAGGGATCACCAGGGATGATCAGACAGTCATTGATGAAGAGTCTCTGAACCAGGGATCACCAGGGATGATCAGACAGTCATTGGTGAAGAGTCTCTGCACCAGGGATCACCAAGGATGATCAGACAGTCATTGATGAAGAGTCTCTGACCCAGGGATCACCAGGGATGATCAGACAGTCATTGATGAAGAGTCTCTGACCCAGGGATCACCAGGGATGATCAGACAGTCATTGATGAAGAGTCTCTGAACCAGGGATCACCAAGGATGATCAGACAGTCATTGATGAAGAGTCTCTGACCCAGGGATCACCAGGGATGATCAGACAGTCATTGATGAAGAGTCTCTGACCCAGGGATCACCAGGGATGATCAGACAGTCATTGATGGAGAGTCTTTGAACCAGGGATCACCAGGGATGATCAGACAGTCATTGATGAAGAGTCTCTGCACCAGGGATCACCAAGGATGATCAGACAGTCATTGATGAAGAGTCTCTGACCCAGGGATCACCAGGGATGATCAGACAGTCATTGATGAAGAGTCTCTGACCCAGGGATCACCAGGGATGATCAGACAGTCATTGATGAAGAGTCTCTGACCCAGGGATCACCAGGGATGATCAGACAGTCATTGATGAAGAGTCTCTGACCCAGGGATCACCAGGGATGATCAGACAGTCATTGATGAAGAGTCTCTGAACAGCAGTTGAATTATTGATACCTGTCTGCTATGTTCTCCCTAACGCTTTGTCTGTGTTCCAAATGGCACCCTATTTTCTTTCTAGGGCCCATAAGACTCTGGTCAAAGTAGTGCACTATGAAGGGAATAGGATGCCATTTGGGACGTTGCCTTGGTGATCCTCAATCTTCCCATCCTAGCAGAGAAACAGGAAGAAACATGGAGGAGTGCTCACAGCCGTTTGTCATGATACCCCACTGGTCACAGGGCTATACGATTGGCTTCCTGCCTAGCAGTGGGACTGGTCCTTTCAGGTAGTGTTGGTAGTTCCCACTACCTTTTAATGAGGTGATTGTTACGTATTGAAGGAATATCCATTCCCATTTAGAATGAAACATTGTCATGTTTTGGGGGATAATGAG
>NW_027258386.1:45000-79657 GCF_045791955.1 Oncorhynchus clarkii lewisi
CTGTAGCCTGTGTGGCATCAACAAACTGAATTTGGACAGACAGGACTTAAAATATCTGTCAAAAATATCAGCATTTTATCTGAACGTTGAGACGAAACAACACCTGTTACCTCATCTCTTCCTCGTTGCCTCATCGTAGCAGGTGGATGCTTGTTGTAATTCCATCCCTTTGAAACCATTATGAAATTGCTTGTTGAATATCCCCACCACTCATACTGTAGTGAAACTGTTTCTACACAGAGAGTGTAGGGTGAAGTTGCCCCTAGACGCTGAACTTGGGTCAGTTTTGCATTTCCCCCACTAATGATTGAGGTTAGAATTGGAGGAGGGCAAGCTGATTCTAGATCTGTACCTGGGGGAAACTTCCCCCCGGAACTACATAGACAGAGGGTTGATCATATTACAAAAGCATCTGATCCTCATCAGGAAAGTCATCACAGCACTGCACCATCTGGCCAACAACCACCAACCACCACCAACCACCAACCAACCATCAACCATCAACCACCACCAACCACCAACCACCACCAACCACCAACCACCAACCAACCATCAACCACCAACCACTAACCACCAACCAACCACCAACCACCAACCACCACCAACCACCAACCATCAACCACCAACCACCAACAACCACCAACCACCACCAACCATCAACCACCACCAACCACCAACCACCACCAACCACCACCAACCAACCATCAACCATCAACCACCACCAACCACCAACCATCAACCACCACCAACCATCAACCACCACCAACCACCAACCACCATTCACAACGGGGCAGAGCCAACCACCAACCAACCATCAACCACCACCAACCACTAACCATTAACCACCACCAACCACCAACCATCAACCACCACCAACCACCACCAACCACCACCAACCACCAACCATCACCAACCCCCAACCACCACCAACCATCACCAACCACCACCAACCACCAACCACCAACCATCAACCACCAACCACCAACCAACCATCACCAACCACCACCAACCACCAACCATCAACCACCAACCACCACCAACCATCAACCATCAACCACCACCAACCACCAACCACCACCAACCAACAACCACCAACCACCAACCACCAACCACCACCAACCACCAACCATCAACCACCACCAACCACCAACCACCAACAACCACCAACCACCACCAACCATCAACCACCACCAACCACCAACCACCAACCACCACCAACCACCAACCACCAACCACCACCAACCATCAACCATCAACCACCACCAACCACCAACCACCACCAACCAACAACCACCAACCACCAACCACCAACCACCAACCACAATCCACCAACCACCACCAACCACCAACCAACCATCAACCATCAACCACCACCAACCACCAACCAACCACAGCACTGCACCATCTGGCCAACAACCACCAACCACCACCAACCACCAACCACCAACCACCACCAACCACCAACCAACCACAGCACTGCACCATCTGGCCAACAACCACCAACCACCACCAACCACCAACCACCACCAACCACCAACCAACCATCAACCATCAACCACCATCAACCACCACCAACCACCAACCACCAACCAACCATCAACCACCAACCACCAACCACCAACCAACCACCAACCACCAACCACCACCAACCACCAACCACCAACCACCAACCACCAACAACCACCAACCAACCATCAACCATCAACCACCACCAACCACCAACCATCAACCACCACCAACCACCAACCACCACCAACCACCAACCACCAACCAACCATCAACCACCAACCACTAACCACCAACCAACCACCAACCACCAACCACCACCAACCACCAACCATCAACCACCAACCACCAACAACCACCAACCACCACCAACCATCAACCACCACCAACCACCAACCACCACCAACCACCAACCACCACCAACCAACCATCAACCATCAACCACCACCAACCACCAACCATCAACCACCACCAACCATCAACCACCACCAACCACCAACCACCATTCACAACGGGGCAGAGCCAACCACCAACCAACCATCAACCACCACCAACCACTAACCATTAACCACCACCAACCACCAACCATCAACCACCACCAACCACCACCAACCACCACCAACCACCAACCATCACCAACCCCCAACCACCACCAACCATCACCAACCACCACCAACCACCAACCACCAACCATCAACCACCAACCAACCATCACCAACCACCACCAACCACCAACCATCAACCACCAACCACCACCAACCATCAACCATCAACCACCACCAACCACCAACCACCACCAACCAACAACCACCAACCACCAACCACCAACCACCACCAACCACCAACCATCAACCACCACCAACCACCAACCACCAACAACCACCAACCACCACCAACCATCAACCACCACCAACCACCAACCACCAACCACCACCAACCACCAACCACCACCAACCATCAACCATCAACCACCACCAACCACCAACCACCACCAACCAACAACCACCAACCACCAACCACCAACCACCAACCACAATCCACCAACCACCACCAACCACCAACCAACCATCAACCATCAACCACCACCAACCACCAACCAACCACAGCACTGCACCATCTGGCCAACAACCACCAACCACCACCAACCACCAACCACCAACCACCACCAACCACCAACCAACCACAGCACTGCACCATCTGGCCAACAACCACCAACCACCACCAACCACCAACCACCACCAACCACCAACCAACCATCAACCATCAACCACCATCAACCACCACCAACCACCAACCACCAACCAACCATCAACCACCAACCACCAACCACCAACCAACCACCAACCACCAACCACCACCAACCACCAACCATCAACCACCAACCACCAACAACCACCAACCACCACCAACCATCAACCACCACCAACCACCAACCACCACCAACCACCAACCACCAACCACCAACCACCAACCACCACCAACCAACCATCAACCATCAACCACCACCAACCACCAACCATCAACCACCACCAACCATCAACCACCACCAACCACCAACCAACCACAGCACCTGCAACCACCAACCCAACCACCACCAACCACCAACCAACCATCAACCACCAACCACCACCAACCACCAACCAACCACAGCACTGCACCATCTGGCCAACAACCACCAACCACCACCAACCACCAACCACCAACCACCACCAACCACCAACCAACCATCAACCATCAACCACCATCAACCACCACCAACCACCAACCACCACCAACCACCAACAACCAACCATCAACCACCAACCACCAACCACCAACCAACCACCAACCACCAACCACCACCAACCACCAACCATCAACCACCATCAACCACCAACCACCAACAACCACCAACCACCACCAACCATCAACCACCACCAACCACCAACCACCAACCACCAACCACCACCAACCAACCATCAACCATCAACCACCACCAACCACCAACCATCAACCACCACCAACCATCAACCACCACCAACCACCAACCACCATTCACAACGGGGCAGAGCCAACCACCAACCAACCATCAACCACCACCAACCACTAACCATTAACCACCACCAACCACCAACCATCAACCACCACCAACCACCACCAACCACCAACCATCACCAACCACCAACCACCACCAACCATCACCAACCACCAACCACCACCAACCACCAACCATCAACCACCACCAACCACCAACCATCACCAACCACCACCAACCACCAACCATCAACCATCAACCACCACCAACCATCAACCATCAACCATCAACCACCACCAACCACCAACCAACAACCACCAACCACCAACCACCACCAACCACCAACCATCAACCACCACCAACCACCAACCACCAACCACCACCAACCATCAACCACCACCAACCACCAACCACCAACCACCACCAACCACCAACCACCAACCACCACCAACCATCAACCATCAACCATCAACCACCACCAACCATCAACCACCACCAACCAACAACCACCAACCACCAACCACCAACCACAATCCACCAACCACCAACCACCAACCATCAACCATCAACCACCACCAACCACCAACCACCATCAACCACCAACCACCAACCAACCACCAACCACCAACCACCACCAACCACCAACCATCAACCACCACCAACCACCACCACCAACCATCAACCACCACCAACCACCAACCACCAACCACCACCAACCACCAACCACCAACCACCAACCACCACCAACCAACCATCAACCATCAACCACCACCAACCACCAACCATCAACCACCACCAACCATCAACCACCACCAACCACCACCAACCACCAACCAACCATCAACCACCACCAACCACCAACCATTAACCACCACCAACCACCAACCATCAACCACCACCAACCACCACCAACCACCAACCATCACCAACCACCAACCATCACCAACCACCACCAACCACCACCAACCACCAACCATCACCAACCATCAACCACCACCAACCACCACCAACCACCAACCAACCATCAACCACCACCAACCACCAACCATTAACCACCACCAACCACCAACCATCAACCACCACCAACCACCACCAACCACCAACCATCACCAACCACCAACCATCACCACCAACCACCAACCACCACCAACCACAATCCACCAACCACCACCAACCACCAACCATCAACCATCAACCACCACCAACCACCAACCACCACCAACCACCACCAACCACCAACCACCAATATGAAGGTGTGAGGCTGATGTCTGACTCTGAAGGAGCGAAGGCTATCGGGTCGTTGTGAATGCTATCTGTGTGTGTGTGTGTGTGTGTGTTTCACCTAGGACACAGATAAACAGGTAAACACAGACAGTTGTCTCTCATCTCCTCTCGGCCGTGCTGCACGACGGTGGGGTGATAACATCTCTCATGTCTGTTAGACGTTATTTCCAGCCAGGACTAAGCCCCCAGATTGCATTCTGACAAGCTCCCGTCATCTCACTCCATCCCCAGAACACTGCTGAGAGGAGAGATGAGACCACCGGCTGGTTTCTTATTAAACAGAGGGAGAGATGAAGAAGGGGGAAAGAGGGGGGTAGGGGGAGTGTGTGTGTGTGTGTGTGTGTGTGTGTGTGTGTGTGTGTGTGTGTGTGTGTGTGTGTGTGTGTGTGTGTGTGCGCGCGCGCGCTGGTGGCAGTTGGATTGGAAATGGGACATGACCAGACTTCCAGCATCATCAGAAGGAGATGGGAGAAGCTGGGATCGTCGTGGTAACCACGTGTAAAACATGAGCAGACGAATGACACCCAGCTTGTAAAAAGATGCCGGTGAGTAAATTGAGAGCTTTATGGAAGGTTTAAAATATTTTTTAGGATGCGGATTCGGATACACCTCTGTGCACCTGGTGATTGAAAATAGGCACCTGGTAACCCAAAAGTAAAAGTATGGTTCTAACTGCATTTACCGGACTTCCTAACATTCATGTCCACTATGTGAACACCCTACTACGGCCCTCTTTCAATGGGGGCCGTCCTGAGTGCTTTATGGAAGGTTTCAAAAAATGTTCAGGAAAACAGCTAAGTCCAGACATCTCAATTCATTGCATATGTTTAATGTGCAACTGGTAACCCAAAATGGATGGTAAATAAATCACAGAAATTGTGCAACTCTGGGCCTGGTGATTGGGGAAATGGGCAAAAAAAAGGGGGACAGAGCAACTAACCTTCACAGAGGCTGACTGCTCTGCCCCCCTTAAGGACAGTGGAACCATGGACCTTCAGGCCTAAAGGCCCTAACTCCCTATCCGGGAACAGGCCTGTCTCTCTGGGCATGAGAGGACAAATACAGGCCTAAAGGCCCTCACTGCCTATCCGGGAACAGGCCTCTCTCTCTGGGCATGAGAGTACACATACAGGCAGTTAGGCCCTCACTCACCATCCGGGTAACACCACTCTATTTCCGGACATGAGAGTAGAGCTTACCCCCTGGAGCTATGGACCTCCAGGCATGTAGGCCCTTACTCACCACCCGGGTAACACATGATTCCAGCAGGGGACCCCCCCCCACCTCCACAACCTCGCACACCAGGTGAACAAGGGCACCCACACTTAAGCACCCTTCCTCTGACTATAAAGCATATAGCCGCGCTGTTACGAACCGCGTGCACCTGGTGACACAAAATGGACGTTGTGCACCTGGTGACCTAAAGACGTCCATGTGCACCTGGTCACCCAACCTCGCACACCCGGCGAACCAGGGCACCCACACTTAAGCACCCTTCCTCGGACTATAAAGCATATAGCCGCGCTGTTACGAACCGCTTGCACCTGTTGAACCTAAATGGATGTCGTACACCTGGTGAGCCTAAATGGACGTTGTGCACCTGGTGACCCAAAATGGACGTTGTGCACCTGGTGACCTGAAAAGGCCCATGTGCACCTGGTCACCCGGCCGCATTCCGCCCAGAGCCGAAGTCCACACTGGGTTACCAGGTGCCGGTGGTACTTTTCAGCCTGGTACCCACCTTCCTTAGTCCGATTGCCCACTCTCTCTTTTTGTGTAAAGGTAGAAATGGAAGAGGATCAAGGCAGTGTAAAGGTAGGAATGGAGGGGGATCAAGGCAGTGTAAAGGTAGGAATGGAAGAGGATCAAGGCAGTGTAAAGGTAGGAATGGAAGAGGATCAAGGCAGTGTAAAGGTAGGAATGGAAGAGGATCAAGGCAGTGTAAAGGTAGGAATGGAAGAGGATCAAGGCAGTGTAAAGGTAGGAATGGAAGAGGATCAAGGCAGTGTAAAGGTAGGAATGGAGGGGATCAAGGCAGTGTAAAGGTAGGAATGGAAGAGGATCAAGGCAGTGTAAATGTAGGAATGGAGGGGGATCAAGGCAGTGTAAAGGTAGGAATGGAAGAGGATCAAGGCAGTGTAAAGGTAGGAATGGAAGAGGATCAAGGCAGTGTAAAGGTAGGAATGGAGGGGGATCAAGGCAGTGTAAAGGTAGGAATGGAGGGGATCAAGGCAGTGTAAAGGTAGGAATGGAAGAGGATCAAGGCAGTGTACATGTAAGAATGGAAGAGGATCAAGGCAGTGTAAAGGTAGGAATGGAAGAGGATCAAGGCAGTGTAAAGGTAGGAATGGAGGGGGATCAAGGCAGTGTAAAGGTAGGAATGGAAGAGGATCAAGGCAGTGTAAAGGTAGGAATGGAAGAGGATCAAGGCAGTGTAAAGGTAGGAATGGAGGGGGATCAAGGCAGTGTAAAGGTAGAAATGTAAGAGGATCAAGGCAGTGTAAAGGTAGGAATGGAAGAGGATCAAGGCAGTGTAAAGGTAGGAATGGAAGAGGATCAAGGCAGTGTAAAGGTAGGAATGGAAGAGGATCAAGGCAGTGTAAAGGTAGGAATGGAAGAGGATCAAGGCAGTGTAAAGGTAGAAATGGAAGAGGATCAAGGCAGTGTAAAGGTAGGAATGGAAGAGGATCAAGGCAGTGTGTAAGAGGTCAAGGCAGTGTAAAGGTAGGAAGAGGATCAAGGCAGTGTAAAGGTAGGTAGGATCAAGGCAGTGTAAAGGTAGGAATGGAAGAGGATCAAGGCAGTGTAAAGGTAGGAATGGAAGAGGATCAAGGCAGTGTAAAGGTAGGAGGATCAAGGCAGTGTAAATGTAGGAATGGAGGGGGATCAAGGCAGTGTAAAGGTAGGAATGGAGGGGGATCAAGGCAGTGTAAAGGTAGGAATGGAGGGGATCAAGGCAGTGTAAAGGTAGGAATGGAAGAGGATCAAGGCAGTGTAAATGTAGGAATGGAGGGGGATCAAGGCAGTGTAAAGGTAGGAATGGAAGAGGATCAAGGCAGTGTAAAGGTAGGAATGGAAGAGGATCAAGGCAGTGTAAAGGTAGGAATGGAAGAGGATCAAGGCAGTGTAAAGGTAGGAATGGAGGGGGATCAAGGCAGTGTAAAGGTAGGAATGGAAGAGGATCAAGGCAGTGTAAAGGTAGGAATGGAAGAGGATCAAGGCAGTGTAAAGGTAGGAATGGAAGAGGATCAAGGCAGTGTAAAGGTAGGAATGGAAGAGGATCAAGGCAGTGTAAAGGTAGGAATGGAAGAGGATCAAGGCAGTGTAAAGGTAGGAATGGAAGAGGATCAAGGCAGTGTAAAGGTAGGATTGGAAGAGGATCAATGCAGTGTAAAGGTCAAGGCAGTGTAAAGGTAGGAATGGAGGGGGATCAAGGCAGTGTAAAGGTAGGGATGGAGGGGGATCAAGGCAGTGTAAAGGTAGGAATGGAAGAGGATCAAGGCAGTGTAAAGGTGGGAATGGAAGGGGATCAAGGCAATGTAAAGGTAGGAATGGAAGAGGATCAAGGCAGTGTAAAGGTAGGAATGGAAGAGGATCAAGGCAGTGTAAAGCTCAAGGCAGTGTAAAGGTAGGAATGGAGGGGATCAAGGCAGTGTAAAGGTAGGAATGGAAGGGGATCAAGGCAGTGTAAAGGTAGGAATGGAGGGGGATCAAGGCAGTGTAAAGGTAGGAATGGAAGAGGATCAAGGCAGTGTAAAGGTAGGAATGGAAGAGGATCAAGGCAGTGTAAAGGTAGGAATGGAAGAGGATCAAGGCAGTGTAAAGGTAGGAATGGAAGAGGATCAAGGCAGTGTAAAGGTAGGAATGGAAGAGGATCAAGGCAGTGTAAAGGTAGGAATGGAAGAGGATCAAGGCAGTGTAAAGGTAGGAATGGAAGAGGATCAAGGCAGTGTAAAGGTAGGAATGGAAGAGGATCAAGGCAGTGTAAAGGTAGGAATGGAAGAGGATCAAGGCAGTGTAAAGGTAGGAATGGAAGAGGATCAAGGCAGTGTAAAGGTAGGAATCAAGGAAGATCAAGGCAGTGTAAAGGTAGGAATGGAAGAGGATCAAGGCAGTGTAAAGGTAGGAATGGAAGAGGATCAAGGCAGTGTAAAGGTAGGAATGGAAGAGGATCAAGGCAGTGTAAAGGTCAAGGCAGTGTAAAGGTAGGAATGGAGGGGGATCAAGGCAGTGTAAAGGTAGGAATGGAGGGGGATCAAGGCAGTGTAAAGGTAGGAATGGAGGGGGATCAAGGCAGTGTAAAGGTAGGAATGGAAGGGGATCAAGGCAGTGTAAAGGTAGGAATGGAGGGGGATCAAGGCAGTGTAAAGGTAGGAATGGAAGAGGATCAAGGCAGTGTAAAGGTAGGAATGGAAGAGGATCAAGGCAGTGTAAAGGTAGGAATGGAAGAGGATCAAGGCAGTGTAAAGGTAGGAATGGAAGAGGATCAAGGCAGTGTAAAGGTAGGAATGGAAGAGGATCAAGGCAGTGTAAAGGTAGGAATGGAAGAGGATCAAGGCAGTGTAAAGGTAGGAATGGAAGAGGATCAAGGCAGTGTAAAGGTAGTGTAAAGGTAGGAATGGAGGGGGATCAAGGCAGTGTAAAGGTAGGAATCAAGGCAGGAAGAGGATCAAGGCAGTGTAAAGGTCAAGGCAGTGAAGGTAGGAAGGATCAAGGGGATCAAGGCAGTGTAAGGCAGTAAAGGTAGGAATGGAGGGGGATCAAGGCAGTGTAAAGGGAATGGAAGAGGATCAAGGCAGTGTAAAGGTAGGAATGGAAGAGGATCAAGGCAGTGTAAAGGTAGGAATGGAAGAGGATCAAGGCAGGATCAAGGCAGTGTAAAGGTAGGAATGGAGGGGGATCAAGGCAGTGTAAAGGTAGGAATGGAAGGGGATCAAGGCAGTGTAAAGGTCAAGGCAGGAAGGTAGGAATGGAGGGGGATCAAGGCAGTGTAAAGGTAGGAATGGAAGAGGATCAAGGCAGTGTAAAGGTAGGAATGGGAGGGGGATCAAGGCAGTGTAAAGGTAGGAATGGAAGAGGATCAAGGCAGTGTAAAGGTGGAAGAGGATCAAGGCAGTGTAAAGGTAGGAGGCAGTGTAAAGGTAGGAATGGAGGGGGATCAAGGCAGTGTAAAGGTAGGAATGGAAGAGGATCAAGGCAGTGTAAAGGTAGGAATAAGGAGGTAGGCAATGTAAATAGGAATGGAGGGGGATCAAGGCAGTAAAGGTAGGAATGGAAGGTCAAGGCAGTGTAAATAGGAATGGAGGGGGATCAAGGCAGTGTAAAGGTAGGTAGGAAATCAAGGCAGGAAGGTAGGATGGAGGGGGATCAAGGCAGTGTAAAGGTAGGTAAAGGTAGGAATGGAAGAGGATCAAGGCAGTGTAAAGGTAGGAATGGAGGGGGATCAAGGCAGTGTAAAGGTAGGAATTCAAGGCAGTGTAAAGGTAGGAATGGAATGGGGGATCAAGGCAGTGTAAAGGTAGGAATGGTAAAAGGAATGGGATCAAGGCAGTGTAAAGGTAGGAATGGAAGAGGATCAACAGTGTAAAGGTAGGAAGGTGGAAAGATCAAGGCAGTGTAAAGGTCAAGAGTGATTATTTTACTGTAATACTGTATTCTCTATTTGCTCTGCACTGTATTCTCTATTTGCTCTGCAGTGATGCTCCACTCCACTCTCTCAAAGCAGTCATCATACTCATGTGTTATGGAGTTGACAGAACTCAAATTATATCATGCACAGTATACACACCCATGGGCAACTATGCCAACTGGGCCAGAGAGTGTCTGAAAGATATCATATTATCAATTAGAGCTGCTAGGTCAGTGAGAGAGACACACACAGACACACACACGCAGACACACACAGAGAGACACACAGACACACAACAGACACACACACGGAGACAGACACACACAGACACACACAGAGAGAGTGACACACACAGACACACAAACACACACAGACACACACAGAGACAAACACAGATGCACACAGAGACACAGACACACACAGAGACACACACACACACAGAAACACAGACACACACAGAGACACACACACACAGAGAGACACAGACACACACAGAGACACAAACACACAGACACACACACACAGAGACACACACAGAGGGACACAGACACACACAGAGACACACACAGAGGGACACAGAGACACACACACAGAGACACGGACACACAGAGAGAGATACAGACACACACAGAGACACACACACACACACAGAGACACAGACACACACAGAGACACAAACACACAGAGACACACACACACACAGAGGGACACAGACACACACAGAGACACACACAGAGACACAGACACACACAGAGACACACACACACACAGAAACACAGACACACACAGAGACACACACACACAGAGAGACACAGACACACACAGAGACACAAACACACAGAGACACACACACACACAGAGGGACACAGACACACACAGAGACACACACAGAGGGACACACAGAGAGACACGGGGACACACAGAGAGAGATACAGACACACACAGAGACACACACACAGAGACACAGACACACACAGAGACACACACACACAGATACACACACACAGAGACACAGACACACACAGGTACATTTGTGTAAAGTAACTAAGTAAAAGTCGTTTTGTCTTTATCTGCACTTCATTATTTATATTTTTGACAACTTTTACTTTTACTTCACTACATTCCCACATAAATAATGTACTTTTTACTCCATACATTTTCTTTGACACCAAAAAGTAGCTGTTATATTTCTAATGCTTAGCAGGACAGGAAAATTGTCCAATTCAAGCACTTGTCAAGAGAACATCCCATGTCATCCTTTCTGCCACTGATCTGGCAGACTCACTAAACACAAATGCTTTGGTTGTAAATGATGTCTGAGTGTTGGAGTGTGCCTCAGGGTACCGTAAATGATGTCTGAGTGTTGGAGTGTGCCTCAGGGTACCGTAAATTATGTCTGAGTGTTGGAGTGTGCCTCAGGGTACCGTAAATGATGTCTGAGTGTTGGAGTGTGCCTCAGGGTACCGTAAATGATGTCTGAGTGTTGGAGTGTGCCTCAGGGTACCGTAAATGATGTCTGAGTGTTGGAGTGTGCCTCAGGGTACCGTAAATGATGTCTGAGTGTTGGAGTGTGCCTCAGGGTACCGTAAATGATGTCTGAGTGTTGGAGTGTGCCTCAGGGTACCGTAAATGATGTCTGAGTGTTGGAGTGTGCCTCAGGGTACCGTAAATGATGTCTGAGTGTTGGAGTGTGCCTCAGGGTACCGTAAATGATGTCTGAGTGTTGGAGTGTGCCTCAGGGTACCGTAAATGATGTCTGAGTGTTGGAGTGTGCCTCAGGGTACCGTAAATGATGTCTGAGTGTTGGAGTGTGCCTCAGGGTACCGTAAATGATGTCTGAGTGTTGGAGTGTGCCTCAGGGTACCGTAAATGATGTCTGAGTGTTGGAGTGTGCCTCAGGGTACCGTAAATGATGTCTGAGTGTTGGAGTGTGCCTCAGGGTACCGTAAATGATGTCTGAGTGTTGGAGTGTGCCTCAGGGTACCGTAAATTAATCAAATATAAGAAATAAAATGGTGCCGTCTGGTTTGCTGAATTTAAGGAATTTGAAATGATTTATACTTTTACTTTTGATACTTAAGCATGTTTCAAACTAAACACTTTTAGACTTTTACTCAAGTAATATTTTACTGGGTGACTTTCACTTTCACAAAAGTCATTTTCTATGAAGGTATCTTTACTTTTACTCAAGTATGACAATTGGGTACTTTTTCCACAACTGCACAGAGACACACAAACACACACAAAGACACAGACCCACAGACAAACACACCCTCACACACAAACAATTTCCACAGTCAATCTGGAGTCCAGCTGGTCTATCCCTCTCTACATCTCCCATTGCTTGTCTCTATTCTCCTTCTCTTGTATTTATCTTCCATCTCACCCTCCTCTCCTCCTCTCCTCCTCTACCTCCCCTCCTCCTCTTCATCTAAGACAATAAACCATTGTCTTAATATCATTCCTATAAACCAACTGTAAAGTTGATCACAAACTGTAGACTGACTGTTGCCTCTATATCAGTATTGGTGCTGTTTCTATATCTCTGTATCAGTATCAGTGCTGTTTCTATATCTCTGTATCAGTGCTGTTTCTATATCTCTATATCAGTGATGTTTCTATATCTCTGTATCAGTGCTGTTTCTATATCTCTGTATCAGTGCTGTTTCTATATCTCTTTATCAGTATTAGTGCTGTTTCTATGTCAGTATCAGTGCTGTTTCTATATCTCTATATCAGTATCAGTGCTGTTTTTTATATCTCTGTATCAGTGCTGTTTCTATATCTCTTTATCAGTATTAGTGCTGTTTCTATATCAGTATCAGTGCTGTTTCTATATCAGTATCAGTGCTGTTTCTATATCTCTATATCAGTATCAGTGCTGTTTCTATATCAGTATCAGTGCTGTTTCTATATCTCTGTATCAGTATCAGTGCTGTTTATATTTCTCTGTATCAGTATCAGTACTGTTTCTATATCTCTGTATCAGTATCAGTGCTGTTTCTATGTCTCTGTATCAGTATCAGTGTTGTTTCTATATCAGTATCAGTGCTGTTTCTATGTCTCTGTATCAGTATCAGTGCTGTTTCTATATCTCTGTAGCAGTATCAGTGCTGTTTCTATGTCTCTGTATCAGTATCAGTGCTGTTTCTATATCTCTATATCAGTATCAGTGCTGTTTCTACATCTCTGTATCAGTATTGGTGCTGTTTCTATATCTCTATATCAGTATCAGTGCTTTTTCTATATCTCTGTATCAGTATCAGTGCTGTTTCTATATCTCTATATCAGTATCAGTGCTGTTTCTATATCTCTGTAGCAGTATTGGTGCTGTTTCTATATCTCTATATCAGTATCAGTGCTGTTTCTATATCTCTGTAGCAGTATTGGTGCTGTTTCTATATCTCTATATCAGTATCAGTGCTGTTTCTATATCTCTATATAAGTATCAGTGGTGTTTCTATATCTCTGTATCAGTATCAGTGCTGTTTCTATATCTCTATATCAGTATCAGTGCTGTTTCTATATCTCTGTATCAGTATCAGTGCTGTTTCTATATCAGTATCAGTGCTGTTTCTATATCTCTATATCAGTATCAGTGCTGTTTCTATATCTCTGTATCAGTATCAGTGCTGTTTCTATATCTCTGTAGCAGTATTGGTGCTGTTTCTATATCTCTATATCAGTATCAGTGCTGTTTCTATATCTCTATATAAGTATCAGTGCTGTTTCTATATCTCTGTATCAGTATCAGTGCTGTTTCTATATCTCTATATCAGTATCAGTGCTGTTTCTATATCTCTGTATCAGTATCAGTGCTGTTTCTATATCAGTATCAGTGCTGTTTCTATATCTCTATATCAGTATCAGTGCTGTTTCTATATCTCTGTATCAGTATCAGTGCTGTTTCTATATCTCTGTATCAGTATCAGTGCTGTTTCTATATCTCTGTATCAGTATCAGTGCTGTTTCTATATCTCTGTATCAGTATCAGTGCTGTTTCTATATCTCTGTAGCAGTATTGGTGCTGTTTCTATATCTCTGTATCAGTATCAGTGCTGTTTCTATATCTCTATATAAGTATCAGTGCTGTTTCTATATCTCTGTATCAGTATCAGTGCTGTTTCTATATCTCTATATCAGTATCAGTGCTGTTTCTATATCTCTGTATCAGTATCAGTGCTGTTTCTATATCTCTGTATCAGTATCAGTGCTGTTTCTATATCTCTGTATCAGTATCAGTGTTGTTTCTATATCTCTGTATCAGTATTGGTGCTGTTTCTATATCTCTATATCAGTATCAGTGCTGTTTCTATATCTCTGTATCAGTATCAGTGCTGTTTCCATATCTCTGTATCAGACCAAGTGGAATGTCTCACTGCAGTGTGAGCTACAGTCCCTTAGATCAGGAAGAGTGCAGTTCAGAGTAGTGTCCTATAGACAGCAGAACACAGTATCTTCATGACTCCAGCCCTTCCTCTGTTCTCCGACTGTGAGAAGTAATTACCACTGTCTCACACACACGCGCACATGGAAGCACACATACACACACACATGGAAGCACGCACCCACACATGGTCACACACACACACAAATGGAAGCACACATTCACACATGCGCATACACACACACACCACACACACTATCAGAAATGTCGGGAAGATAACCAGAACCCCAATTACCTCATTGATGGGACATTTCACTGGGGTGGGAGCCATACTAAAATAATGGGGAATTGGCCAAGATTTACAATGGTGGCTGGGCTGGGACATTTCCAAGACGCTCCCCCCCCCCCCCCCCCCCCCCACACTTTACCAATTGGTAGATGGTGGAGAGATATCTCAAGTAAATTAGATGGGTTTTTTCTTTGTATAAAGAGACTGCAATCATATAGAGGTTCTCGTTCCAATCAAGAGTTGGTCTGCGTCCCAAATGACACCCCTACTACTAACATAGTACACTACCTTTGACCAGGGCCCTATGGACCCTCGTCAAAAGTAGTGCACTATGTAGAAAATAGGCTGCCATTTGGGACTCAAGTTGGTTCGGCGTGATAGAGCGGTGATGGAGGAGAAACATTAGCGTTGAGACAACAGTGTTAACTAACCTCCAAACGAGCTTCAATGCCATACGACACTCCTTCCGTGGCCTCCAACTGCTCTTAAACGCTACTAAAACCAAATGCACGCTTTTCAACCGTTCGCTGCCCGCACTCGACCGCCCGACTAGCATCACCACCCTGGACGGTTCTGACCTAGAATACGTGGACAACTACAAATACCTAGGTGTCTGGCTAGACTGTAAACTCTCCTTCCAGACTCATATCAAACATCTCCAATACAAAAATCAAAACTAGAATCGGCTTTCTATTTCACAATAAAGCCTCCTTCACTCACGCCGCCAAACTTACCCTAGTAAAACTGACTGTCCTACCGGTCCTCGACTTCGGCGATGTCATCTACAAAATAGCTTCCAATACTCTACTCAGCAAATTGGATGCAGTCTATCACAGTGCCATCCGTTTTGTTACCAAAGCGCCTTATACCACCCACCACTGCGACCTGTATGCTCTAGTCGGCTGGCCCTCGCTACATATTCATCACCAGACCCACTGGCTCCAGGTCATCTACAAGTCTATGCTAGGTAAAGCTCTTCCTTATCTCAGTTCACTGGTCACGATAACAACACCCACCCGTAGAACACGCTCCAGCGGGTATATCTCATTGGTCATCCCCAAAGCCAACACCCCCTTTGGCCGCCTTTCCTTCCAGTTCTCTGCTGCCAGCGACTGGAACGAATTGCAAAAATTGCTGAAGTTGGAGACTTCCATTTCCATTTAACTTTAAACATCAGCTATCTGAGCAGCTAACCGATCGCTGCAGCTGTACATAGTCCAACTGTAAATAGCCCACCCAATCTACCTACCTCATCCCCATATTGTTTTTATTTACTTTGCTGCTCTTTTGCAAACCAGTATCACTACTTACACATCATCATCTGATCATCATCATCTGCTCATCTATCACTCCAGTGTTAATCTGCTAAATTGTAATTACTTCACTACTATGGCCTATTTATTGCCTACCTCCTCACAACATTTGCACACACTGTATATAGACTTTCTTTTTTCCTATTGTGTTATTGACTATGTTTGTTTTACTCCATGTGTAACTCTGTGTTGTTGTTTGTGTTGCACTGCTTTGCTTTATCTTGGCCGGTCGCAGTTGTAAATGAGAACTTGTTCTCAACTGGCCTACCTGGTTAAATAAAGGTGAAATAAAAAATAAAAACAGCTAGAGGAGATTCATGCTCTCAAAGTCACTCTTATTCACATTCACATGGGAGCCTTGAATAGCATGACCCCACAGCATGTGTCTGGCTCAGCCTTGAATAGCATCACCCCACAGCCTGTGTCTGGCTCAGCCTTGAATAGCATCCCCCCACAGCATGTGTCTGGCTCAGCCTTGAATAGCATCACCCCACAGCCTGTGTCTGGCTCAGCCTTGAACAGCATCACCCCACAGCCTGTGTCTGGCTCAGCCTTGAACAGCATCACCCCACAGCCTGTGTCTGTCTCAGCCTTGAACAGCATGACTCCACAGCATGTGTCTGGCTCAGCCTTGAACAGCATCACCCCACATCATGTGTCTTGCTCAGCCTTGAATAGCATCTCCCCACAGCCTGTGTCTGGCTCAGCCTTGAACAGCATGACCACAGCAAGTGTCTGGCTCAGCCTTGAACAGCATCACTCCACAGCATGTGTCTGGCTCAGCCCTAAACAGCATCACCCCACAGCCTGTGTCTGGCTCAGCCTTGAACCGCTTCTCTCCACAGCTCAGCCTTAAACAGCATCAGGTTGGATTGGTATTAATCCCCTAACTGTCAATCACTCAATGTGACCATTGTGAAGGTCCACAGTTATGGCTTGATATCATGTGACCATTGGGAGCGTCCACAGTTAAGGCTTGATATCATGTGACCATTGGGAGCGTCCACAGTTATGGCTTGATATCATGTGACCATTGGGAGCGTCCACAGTTAAGGCTTGATATCATGTGACCATTGAGAGCGTCCACAGTTAAGGCTTGATATCATGTGACCATTGGGAGCGTCCACAGTTAAGGCTTGATATCATGTGACCATTGGGAGCGTCCACAGTTAAGGCTTGATATCATGTGACCATTGGGAGCGTCCACAGTTAAGGCTTGATATCATGTGACCATTGAGACGGTCTATAGTTGAGACTAAATATCATGTAACTATTATGAGGGTTCCTAGTCAAATCAAAGTTGATTTATCACATGCTTCATGGACAACAGGTGATGACTAACAGTGAAATGTTTACTTGCGGGTCTTTTTCAACAATGCAGAGTTACAAGATAAAAAATAAAATGCAATAAAATAAATAGTGACAGAAAGAATATATACACAGTGAATAATGAATTAATAAAAACAATGGCTATATACAGAGAGTACCAGTACTGAATCGCTGTGCAGGGGTACGAGGTAATTGAGGTAGCTATATACTGTACATATAGGCAAGGTGACTAGGCAACAGGATAGATAATAAACAGTGGCATCAGCGTATGTGGTGTGTGCATGTGTGTGTTGGGGTGTCAGTGCAAGTATGTGTGAGTGTGTGGGAAGAGTCCAGTGTGTGTGTGTGTGTGTGTGTGTGTGTGTGTGTGTGTGTGTGTGTGTGTGTGTGTGTGTGTGTGTGTGTGTGTGTGTGTGTGTGTGTGTGTGTGTGTGTGTGTGTGTGTGTGTGTGTGTGTGTGTGTGTGTGTTATGGGGTGTCAGTGTAAGTAGGTGTGATTGTGTGGGTAGAGTCCAGTGTGTGTGTGTGTGTGTGTTATGGGGTGTCAGTGTAAGTAAGTGTGATTGTGTGGGTAGAGTGCAGTGAGTGTGCATAGTCTCAAAAAAGGTTGAGACTATATCATGTGACCAATGGGAGGGTCCTTCTGTTAGTGTTCCAGCAACTGTCAAGTGTTTTATGGATTGACTGAAGTGGTTTAGATGTCTCACTGGAGAAATGTTGTGTGATGAGTGTGTGATGAGTGTGTGTGTGTGTGTGTGTGTGTGTGTGTGTGTGTGTGTGTGTGTGTGTGTGTGTGTGTGTGTGTGTGAGGAGAAGAGTACCGGTTTGTGGTGGGAGTCTCCAGCTCATGGAAGCCAGCTAATGGAAGCCATCTCTCTCCCTCCATCTCTCTCTCCATCTCCCTCTCCACCTCTCATTCCATTCTCTCTCTCTCCCTCCCTCTCTCTCTTTCGATCTCCCTCTCTCCCTCTCTTTCCCTCTCTCTCTGTCCCTTTCTCTCTCTCTCAGCTAGCTATGTGCAGAATTACCTCCCTAATAGCCGTTCTGCAGCTTCCTGCTAACGGTACCATGGAGAACCATAGACAGACAGACAATCACATTCAGAGGCATTCAAACAGCAGTCACATAAGATATGAGAGGACATTTTTGTAGTGTCCCACTGTGAAAGAAGTCCCCATCTGGATCAATGACTGAAGGTGGAACAAGTAGAGCAGTAAAGAGTAGCTATGTGTCGTTCACAAATGCCGTTTCCTTGATGGTTGGTCGTAGAAAATGAATAGTTGAAAGCAAACAGCTGTTAGTTGGTCTGTTGGTCTGTGGACAATCAGACTGCTCCAAGAGATCTATTGAAGAAACCACATAGCCCATACCATTCCATTTGTAATGGAACATCTAAAAACCAAACATGCAGGTTACATGGCACACACACATACTCACCATTAGCATCCTGAGCAGACCCATTACTCTCTATCTGTTGTGTGGGCCCCAGCCATAATGAGTCTAGTCCCAGAGGCCTTTACCCAGGTGCAGTACAGTGAAGGGTTCCTCCTGAATGGACAGCACTGGCCTTTTTAAAGGAAAGGAGAAGAATGAGGGAAGGTTATACTGCCCAATATGGAAACCAGTGTTGTCTTTCAGCAGGAGCTAGCCTCCCTGCCCAATATGGAGACCAGTGTTGTCTTTCAGCAGGAGCTAGCCTCACTACCCAATATGGAGACCAGTGTTGTCTTTCAGCAGGAGCTAGCCTCACTACCCAATATGGAGACCAGTGTTGTCTTTCAGCAGGAGCTAGTCTCACTGCCCAATATGGAGACCAGTGTTGTCTTTCAACAGGAGCTAGCCTCACTACCCAATATGGAGACCAGTGTTGTCTTTCAGCAGGAGCTAGCCTCACTACCCAATATGGAGACCAGTGTTGTCTTTCAGCAGGAGCTAGTCTCACTGCCCAATATGGAGACCAGTGTTGTCTTTCAGCAGGAGCTAGTCTCACTGCCCAATATGGAGACCAGTGTTGTCTTTCAGCAGGAGCTAGCCTCACTACCCAATATGGAGACCAGTGTTGTCTTTCAGCAGGAGCTAGCCTCACTACCCAATATGGAGACCAGTGTTGTCTTTCAGCAGGAGCTAGCCTCACTGCCCAATATGGAGACCAGTGTGTCTTTCAGCAGGAGCTAGCCTCACTGCCCAATATGGAGACCAGTGTTGTCTTTCAGCAGGAGCTAGCCTCACTGCCCAATATGGAGACCAGTGTGTCTTTCAGCAGGAGCTAGCCTCACTGCCCAATATGGAGACCAGTGTTGTCTTTCAGCAGGAGCTAGCCTCACTGCCCAATATGGAGACCAGTGTTGTCTTTCAGCAGTAGCTAGCCTCACTGCCCAATATGGAGACCAGTGTTGTCTTTCAGCAGGAGCTAGCCTCACTGTTTCATCCTCACAACCGACAGGACAGGGCAGAAAACATCAAATCATTTGACCAGGTCAGTCAGTAGGAGGATTTAGCTTTGCATTGGCATGTTTTTGTCACGTCTTCTCCCATCCCCCTAACTGGCGCTCAACGTCGCCAGTTTATGCATTATTACGCACACCTGCCACCATAGTTACGCGCACCTGCGCCTCAGGAGACTCCCCCGGACTCCATCACATTCCTGATTACCTCCCCTATATCTGTCACTCCCTTTGGTTCATTCCCCAGGTGTCATTGACTCTGTTTTATGTCTGTACGCTACTCGTGTCTCTTGTTTTGTTCCATGTTCCGTTAGTAATTAAATTCACTCCCTGTAATTACTTCCCGATTCTTAGCGTACATGTTACAGAACAACGCCTCACCAAAGGAAAGCATCAGGGATTTACTGGTGACCTTGGGTCCAAGTGCCTCGGCTGGCTCGTCAGGCTCCCACGCCCCAGCCGGCTCCACAGGTTCTCGCGCCCCAGCCAGCTCCACAGGTTCTCGCGCTCCAGCCGGCTCCACAGGTTCCCGCGCCCCAGCCGGCTCCACAGGTTCCCGCGCCCCAGCCAGCTCCACAGGTTCTCGCGCCCCAGCCGGCTCCACAGGTTCTCGCGCCCCAGCCGGCTCCACAGGTTCCCGCACCCCAGCCAGCTCCACAGGTTCCCGCGCCCCAGCCAGCTCCACAGGTTCTCGCGCCCCAGCCGGCTCCACAGGTTCCCGCGCACCAGCCGGCTCCACAGGTTCCCGCACCTCAGCAGAAGCAACCGGCCCGCTCCTGGTCCTCGGGACCGTCCCTCTGGTCAACGTCCTGCAGCTGGAGTCGCACATCAGGGAGGGTGTAGTGTCACTTCTACTCCCGCTCCCCGGCGCTCCACGTCGCCAGTTCATTCATTATTACACACACCTGCCACCATCGTTACGTGCACCTGTGCCTCAGGAGACTCACCCGGACTCCATCACCTTCCTGATTACCTCCCCTATATCTGTCACTCCCTTTGGTTCTTTCCCCAGGTGTCATTGACTCTGTTTTATGTCTGTACGCTACTCGTGTTTCGTTCCATGTGCCGTTATTTATTAAATTCACTCCTGTACTTGCTTCCCAATTCTTAGCATACACGTTACAGTTTCGCCTTTATAATCACTTAGCGCCAATTAACGCTAGGAAATGTGTCCTAACCACGGTTGAGACTGAACTCCAAGAGATGGAAAATATCTTGATTTCTACATTATTAAATGTACTAACTGTATTGTCGTGCCTCTCCCGACAGTGAATCCCTCCTCCTGAGGGCACAGGATGGAAGGATATGTCTGCCAGCGCCGGCAGTGTCAGTGTCGAGGCTCCGGGCTGCCAGCTGCATCTGATTCATCCTCTCTGGTTGTAATGGGAGTAAGTCATCCTTGATTAACCCCTGCAGAATGAGTCTAATTACTTGAAATTAGCCCAGGCACAATGGAGCCGCTCTTCATGCAGATGCAAAGTGGAGGGGTGGAGGGCACTACCCTGCCCTGCAGCTTTATACAATACCTAACTCCTCGACAATCCCCTCTCCAAGCCCCCCTCCTCTCCTCTCTCCAAGCCCCTCTCCTCTCCTCTCTCCAAGCCCCCCTCCTCTCCTCTCTGAGAGGTCAGTCTGAACAGGCCCATTTACACCATAGAGGATGCCATAATTGTTCCAGTTTATCAGCGACCCCGTTTCTATTATTCCAGCCTGATGATGGGTTTGTCCTTCTGCCAGCCCTGGACAACAAGGGCTACGTCCCAAATGGAACCCTATGCCCTACATACTCCACTTATTTTGACCAGGGCCTATAGGGCACTATGTAGGGCATAGGGAGCCATTTGGAATGTAGCCCTTGTTTGCCATTGATGCAGAAAAGTCATGTTAGGCCCATGCCAGGGGAGCGAGACAGCGTATTCAAGCTCGGGGACGTCAAATTGAAAAGGAGATTTTGTAATGTGCCGAAAGCGCGTCTGAAAATCAAAGCAGACCCAATAACCGTCTACCTCGCAGCTATTCACCTCATTATGCAGACAGGGGAAGATGAGGCGGTTATGTAGAATGTACACTGACTGCATCCCAAAGGGCACCCTATTCCCTATATAGTGCACTACTTGACCTCTATCCGTTTAGCTACCAGGAATTGTACACACCAGACCAGAATCACTGAGGAAGTAAAGTACATAGTTCCTGAATGTGTCTAAGGAGTGGCGGATTGGTTGCGTTTCAGGTAATTTAATTGATTGGGTTAATTGATAGAATGATTTTCATGTGACTATACGTACTAGTCTAAAAGTGAGTATGAATGAAGTGAGGCCAGTTCAGAAGGAGCACGCCAGTGTGGTGCCACCAGCTGATCGCATCAGCGGATATCACACCAACTGGATTCATACAACTCACATGCGGTCTGTTTAAGTTGACCAGTTCTACACATGCTACCTCAATGCCGGATGTATCTTGCTGCCATGGCGCTGCTGCTGTAAATAGCTGTTAGTCACTATGCTGGCTGTTTTCTGATATCCACTCCAGCCTCCACCTGTCTGTGTTCTGGGTTTCTTCCTTCAGACTATTGTGCTCATTGCCTGTAGATATTTTATCATCTTTATATGATGCTTGGCTCTGGCAGTGAGCTACCCTGAAGGAGCAGAGCCTAACGCCAAGACTATGCGTTGTAATCTTTTCTAATAAATGGTTGACTGTACACGTGGCGTTTCCTTTCTGAACTTGTTCTGAGGGATAACAAGATAAACGTGTCTGTCCACCGTAACTGTTGAAAGAAAGGTGGTAACTTCCACTGTTTAGTTCACAAAGAACTATTGTGTCTAAGTATTTGCCTTGACTGGACATCAGAGGTGTTAGTGGAGAAGTTTACTGGTGTGGAGAGGTTAACTGGTGTGGAGGTGTTAGTGGAGAGGTTTACTGGTGTGGAGATGTTTACAGGTGTGGAGATGTTTACTGGTGTGGAGATGTTTACTGGTGTGGAGAGGTTTACTGGTGTGGAGTTGTTTACTGGTGTGGAGGTGTTAGTGGAGAGGTTTACTGGTGTGGAGATGTTAGTGGAGAAGTTTACTGGTGTGGAGGTGTTAGTGGAGAGGTTTACTGGTGTGGAGATGTTTACTGGTGTGGAGCTGTTTACTGGTGTGGAGAGGTTTACTGGTGTGGAGAGGTTTACTGGTGTGGAGGTGTTAGTGGAGAGGTTTACTGGTGTGGAGAAGTTTACTGGTGTGGAGATGTTTACTGGTGTGGAGAGGTTTACTGGTGTGGAGATGTTTACTGGTGTGGAGGTGTTAGTGGAGAGGTTTACTGGTGTGGAGGTGTTAGTGGAGAGGTTTACTGGTGTGGAGAGGTTTACTGGTGTGGAGGTGTTAGTGGAGAAGTTTACTGGTGTGGAGATGTTAGTGGAGAGGTTTACTGGTGTGGAGATGTTAGTGGAGAAGTTTACTGGTGTGGAGTGTTATAGTGGAGAGGTTTACTGGTGTGGAGAGGTTTACTGGTGTGGATGAGTTTACTGGTGTGGAGAGGTTTACTAGTGTGGAGGTGTTAGTGGAGAGATTTACTGGTGTGGAGAGGTTTACTGGTGTTAAGGTGTTAGTGGAGAAGTTTACTGGTGTGGAGGTGTTAGTGGAGAGGTTTACTGGTGTGGAGGTGTTAGTGGAGAGATTTACTGATGTGGAGAGGTTTACTGGTGTGGAGCTGTTACTGGTGTGGAGAGGTTTACTGGTGTGGAGAGGTTTACTGGCATGTGGAGAGGTTTACTGGCATGGAGTACTGGTGTGTAGGTGTTAGTGGAGAGTTAATGGAGAGGTTTACTGGCGTGGAGGTGTTAGTGGAGAGGTTTACTGGTATGGAGATGTTAGTGCAGAGGTTTACTGGTGTGGAGTTGTTAGTGGAGAGGTTTACTGGCGTGGAGAGGTTTACTGGTGTGGAGGTGTTAGTGGAGAGGTTTACTGGTGTGGAGGTGTTAGTGGAGAGGTTTACTGGTGTGGATATGTTAGTGGAGAGGTTTTCTGGTGTGGAGGTATTAGTGGAGAGGTTTACGTGGAGGTGTTGGTGGAGATGTTTACTGGTGTGGAGATGTTAGTGGAGAGGTTTACTTGCGTGGAGGTGTTAGTGGAGAGGTTTACTGGTGTGGAGGTGTTAGTGGAGAGGTTTACTGGTGTGGAGAGGTTTACTGGTGTGGAGCTGTTAGTGGAGAGGTTTACTGGTGTGGAGAGGTTTACTGGTGTGGAGAGGTTTACTGGCATGGAGTTAGTAGAGAGGTTTACTGGTGTGGAGGTGTTAGTGGAGAGCTGGTGTGGAGGTGTTAGTGGAGAGGTTTACTGGTGTGGAGGAGTTAGTGGAGACGTTTACTGGTGTGGAGGTGTTAGTGGAGAGGTTTACTGGTGTGGAGTTGTTAGTGGAGAGGTTTACTGGTGTGGAGATGTTAGTGGAGACGTTTACTGGTGTGGCGGTGTTAGTGGAGGGGTTTACTGGTGTGGAGGTGTTAGTAGAGAGTTTTACTGGTGTGGAGGTGTTAGTGGAGAGGTTTACTGGCGTGGAGAGATTTACAGGTGTGGTGATGTTAGTGGAGAGGTTTACTGGTGTGGAGGTGTTAGTGGAGAGGTTTACTGGTGTGGCGGTGTTAGTGGAGAGGTTTACTGGCGTGGAGAGGTTTACTGGTGTGGAGGTGTTAGTGGAGAGGTTTACTGGTGTGGAGGTGTTAGTGGAAAGGTTTACTGGTGTAGCGGTGTTAGTGGAGAGTTTTACTGGTGTGTAGGTGTTAGTGGAGAGGTTTACTGGCGTGGCGGTGTTAATGGAGAGGTTTACTGGCGTGGAGGTGTTAGTGGAGAGGTTTACTGGTATGGATATGTTAGTGCAGAGGTTTACTGGTGTGGAGTTGTTAGTGGAGAGGTTTACTGGCGTGGAGAGGTTTACTGGTGTGGAGGTGTTAGTGGAGAGGTTTACTGGTGTGGAGGTGTTAGTGGAGAGGTTTACTGGTGTGGAGATGTTAGTGGAGAGGTTTTCTGGTGTGGAGGTGTTAGTGGAGAGGTTTACTGGCGTGGAGGTGTTGGTGGAGATGTTTACTGGTGTGGAGATGTTAGTGGAGAGGTTTACTTGCGTGGAGGTGTTAGTGGAGAGGTTTACTGGTGTGGAACCTTAATCGATAGTCACCAGTGGTTTTATCTGAATGGCTGACTTCTGTACGGTAGAGATTGGAGACATAGGTAAGAAGGCAGTATATGATCGTCACGTGTGGAGAGACTCGATTTACCCTCGACCATTTCTTTATCTCACAGTGTTAGTCTGAGTCTCTCTTATGCGTGCACGCGAACACACACATACACACATGCACTCTCTATCCCACTCCCTCTCCCTCTGTTTTGTTTATCCAGATAAGGCTCTTTGAACCTCACAGTGTTAGTGTGTTCTGAGACTCTGCGGTGGCATCTGTTAATGTCACTGGTAATGACGTACGGCCTGCTGGCTGACTGGTGATGCACCTTGAAAGAGCAGCGGGGAACTGAGGCTCAATCATTCTCACACTCTTCACAGAAATATATAAATGTATTCATGAAAGGGTGAAAAACAAAGAGCGAGAGAGTAAGAGAGAGAGAGGGACTTTCAGAATCGGAGAATCTGAGAACTGCGAATGCAGACACTTCTTTTCTCGTAAATCATTTTCACACATGCCTTTGAAACGGCAAAGCCCCTTGAAAAAGATGAGGGAAGCTCCAATATTATGAACAACAATCCAGAGATGAAAGAAGTTCATGCTTCCCCGTCACCTTTTCACCTTGGTCTATCTACTGATCAGGGATCAGGTGACAGGGTTGATGCCTCCTGGGGTCAGAGCAGGTTACCCAGAGAGAATGTGATCGTCAGCCTCGTGGAGAGAGGACCTATGGTGAGCATCATTACGCCTCTCGCTGATGAAGACGGCAGTTGGAAATGGTCCCAGCACCAACCTTTCCCATCTCTTTAGCAAAGAAACATTTAGCAGTTCATCAGATGATGCACGACTAATTACACTATAGAGTTACAAGATACAAAAAAAATGCACCTATCGGATAGGATTAAATACATAGAAACAGAATGAACAGAACGGACAAATCATTGACTTGAATGGGGACTCCCGTTCTCTTCATTCTATTTCTACGCTTTTAATCCCATCCAATAGGCGAAATCCAGATAGCTAACTTTTGAAAATCTGGGTCCAGATCTCACAAGCTACCCTCCCTCCTTCCCTCCCTCTCTATGTTATATATAAAAAAAGTATTTATCCTACTATCTCATTAGGTTTCTGTTAATGTTATCTCCACACTGAACAGACAGGAACTAGTCTAAAGAACACCTTTTGGATTGTCTTGATATACATTAACATTAATTACCATAGGATAAAACACACTTTCCCCCAGAATGATTCCAGCTGCGTCTCAGAGGGAGGGCTTTCTCTGTTCTCTGCACAGCAACACTGCTCATTGATGCAGGAGGTGTCCTGTCAATATTGGACCATTCACTACGAGCGGACACATCTCTCCTGACAGAGTCAGACGGCCACCTGGGTACCAAATAGGATTAAGAGAGGAAGGTACACACATTAATATACAGATGCAATACGGTCACCTCTCACATGTCTCCCAAATGGCATGCCTCCCAAATGGTATCCTATTCATTATATAGTGCACTACAATTGACCAGGACCCATGAAGATTAGGGTGCCATTTGGGACACAAGATAGGACAATCAGGGGAAATCAAGTTGTTGAAGACACATAGCAACCAGCTAGACTAGACTATCAGACCATATTCCAATGGATCGTTCACAGACAGCGACTAGGAATGCATTGCAATCACACACGCCCTGACTATCAACGTCGATACATCAATGAAAGCATATCGGAAACAGCACATTTACTTTCAAATCCTATTCAATCCATTCAGATTCAATCAAATTTACAGCCCATATAGAAAACGTCATGTATTAATATTGAATCAATGCAGATCTTACTGTAACCATATTGAAAAATGTTTACGCACACAATAATCACAATCGTATTCAAAACTGGGATTGCTCTGCTGGTGTACAGTGTACTGCATATGTAGGCCTATGTGCAGAGTAGTATATCTGTCCCAGGCAGTTCTCCTGTGTGTTGTGGAGAGGTGTTAGATGGTAATAAATGATAAATGTTTTTTTGCTTTGGGTTGCTCCGGGTCTTCTTTTCTCCCTCTGTGGAGGTCAATACCTGACAGCTGCTGATTGGCTGTGTGCTGTGGAGGTCAATACCTGACAGCTGCTTGGCTGTGTGCTGTTGCCATGGCTCCCCAGTGGATGGCCTAGTTTCTTTGACCTCTTGTCTTCTCTTTTATGCCCACTCACCTCACGGAGAAGCTGCAATCAAATCAAACACACACAACTAGAGAGAGAGAGTGTGTGAGAGGAAACACACACAACTAGAGAGAGAGAGTGTGTGAGAGAAAACACACACAACTAGAGAGAGAGAGTGTGTGAGAGGAAACACACACAACTAGAGAGAGAGAGTGTGTGAGAGAAAGCGAGAGAGAAAGGTCACACACATGAACACACACACACAGACAGACACACATCAAAATCACTGCTTCATTTTTGACAAGATAATACATGGCGTTCAGCATCTGTAGATGAGTACCTTCCAGTCTCTATTCATGCTCCAAAACCAAGCGGCTATTAGAGTTTCCTGTGTCTCATCACACCTTGTCATGTTTGTCACTGAGCAGAAGACAAGTCATGAATGCCATTAGGAATTCACCCATTGAGAATTCAAAGCTACAGATGTAGGATGTTTTTTTGATCACTCTTTTGTTGCTGAGAATTTTCACTGCACCACAGCTTCGTGATTTACCTAAATTCACTGAAAACCCCCATTAACACACGTTATATTAATTCTTGTCACACCCTGACCATAGTTTGCTTTGTATGTTTCTATGTTTTGTTTGGTCAGGGTGTAATCTGAGTGGGCATTCTATGTTACATGTCTAGTTTGTCTATTTCTATGTTTGGCCTGATATGGTTCTCAATCAGAGGCAGGTGTTAGTCATTGTCTCTGATTGGGAACCATATTTAGGTACCCTGTTTGGTGTTGGGTTTTGTGGGTGATTGTTCTGGTCTCTGTGTTTGCACAAGATAGGGCTGTTTTAGGTTTTCATGTTTCTTGTTTTGTTAGTTTATTCATGTATAGTGTCTTTATTAAAGAACCATGAATAACCACCACGCTGCGTTTTGGTCCGCCTCTCCTTCACCGCAAGAAAACCCTTACAAATTCTAACCAGCGATCAAGCAACATTATGGACTAAACATTCAAATCCTGTTGCTGCCAGATTATTTTGCTTTGACAACCAATTCAAATTCCAAATCAAATCAAATTTGATTGGTCACATACACATGTTTAGCAGATGTTATTGGTCACATACACATGTTTAGCAGATGTTATTGGTCACATACACATGTTTAGCAGATGTTATTGGTCACATACACATGTTTAGCAGATGTTATTGGTCACATACACATGTTTAGCAGATGTTATTGGTCACATACACATGTTTAGCAGATGTTATTGGTCACATACACATGTTTAGCAGATGTTATTGGTCACATACACATGTTTAGCAGATGTTATTGGTCACATACACATGTTTAGCATATGTTATTGGTCACATACACATATTTAGCAGATGTTATTGGTCACATACACATATTTAGCAGATGTTATTGGTCACATACACATGTTTAGCAAATGTTATTGGTCACATACACATGTTTAGCATATGTTATTGGTCACATACACATGTTTAGCAGATGTTATTGGTCACATACACATGTTTAGCAGATGTTATTGGTCACATACACATATTTAGCAGATGTTATTGCTCACATACACATATTTAGTAGATGTTATTGGTTACATACACATATTTAGCAGATGTTATTGTGGGTGCAGCTAAATGCTTGTGTTCCTCGCTCCAACAGTGCAGTAATATCTAACAATTCACATCAATACACAAATCTAAAAGTAAAAGAATGGAATTAAGAAATATATACATATTAGGACGAGCAATGTCGGAGTGGCATTGACTAAAATATAGTAGAATAGAATATAGTATATACATACAGTATGAGATGAGTAAAGCAGTATGTAAACATTACTAAAGTGACTAGTGTTCCATTATTAAGGTGGCCAGTGATTCCATGTCTATGTATAAATGGCAGCAGCCTCAAAAGGTGCAGGGTTGAGTAACCGGGTGGTAGCCGGCTAGTGATGGCTATTTAACAGTCAATACAGGTCAAATTAAGATCCTACACCTGTATGACATGATATGACAAGGCTGTACCACCAATGGCACAAACGGGCCCTTTCCCACTCCTTTTCATTACCATTCAGGTTGAGGCTAGACGGACAAACCTGAATGGTACCGTATTCACACTGTCGTGTCCACACAAAGCCTAGGAAGCTGGCTTGTGTATTTT
The DNA here is from genome assembly GCF_045791955.1 of Oncorhynchus clarkii lewisi. Lineage (NCBI taxonomy): Eukaryota > Metazoa > Chordata > Actinopteri > Salmoniformes > Salmonidae > Oncorhynchus > Oncorhynchus clarkii. The sequence goes on from NW_027258386.1 coordinate 74,676, forward strand.
CATGGAGTATCATGGACATAACCTTCAACAGACTGGCAGGCCCAGACCCAGACAGTGGTATAAAAAGTCTGTTTCACACTGTCATTTTCTCATTATACTGTTACAAATTATATTTAATCAATTTAGATAAAACCAATTCACACCCTACTGGAAACTGCTCCTTTTACTGTCAAAAATCATATTTAATCAATGCAGATCTCACTGCAACCAAAAACCACACATTTTCTTTCACAATCATCACAATCCTTTATAAAAAACTGGATCGCCATGCTGTTGAATTGCTGGTCTACTCCATTGCTTGGATTGGCCTCGGATCGGCTCTGCTAGTGTGAAAAGGACATGGGTGTCGCCAATCATGGCCACACTCAGCACAGAAGGACCACAGTATCATGGAGATAACCTTCAACAGACTGGCAGACCTAGACAATGCTAGAAACAGTCCGTTTCACACACTGTCACTCTCTCTCTCTTTCTCTCACACTCAACGGGCTTTAATTGGTTCTAAACAGCTGGCCACGGTGGCCTTGTCTATGTTCTATTTCCACTGCGTGTTCTGGCTTAGGAAGGACCAGCGCAGCACTAAATATCACCCAGCTAAAAAGGGCACTCTGTCTCCCTCCCCCATCCCTGGTTCTCTATTTCAGCGACTGCGGGGGAGACTGAACCTCCGAAACCCCTAGCATTCATTATCGTTTTTCTGTTTTTCTCAGTCTGTCACTCCAAATCCCTCCAGTCCCTCCCTCCTCTCTTCCTCCCTCCTGTCTCCTTGCTCAGATGAGTAATGGAGGATGGTAGTGAGGAGGTCTGCAGCATTCAGGGCCCAAGCATAGAGTCTTAGAAAATAGTCTGAAGAGGAGAACTGTCTATTAGGGTGCTACAAAAGGCCTTAGACTTCAGCTGTGGTCTTGACTTCCCGCTGCAAACTGGTAGTGCATATGTATAGTTATCTATGTACATACACATCTAGACATCCAGGGTGTAGGCACTGCATCATGCTGAACTAAAGCCTGTTTCCCGTGCTGAGGAACAATCTCTTCCAGTGGTGTAGTGAAGGGTATAGAGCCCCACAGGGGAGGTGTCATAATACCCATAAAACTTAGCGGTCAAACAGGGAAATGGTTCCAATCGTTTTTCCACCATTCATTTTTCCCCATAGGGGATTTTGCTAATTAGCATTTTTCGATTCTGAGAGTAAATAGAGGCAAATATATTGATAAAAGTCACCTTGTCCGAGAGAGATTTACATGGTTATCAATACGCCACGCCAGGGTAAGAAGACACGAAACACAGCCCTTATTTGAAGTGTTTCTGAAACCCCCTATGGGGAAAATGAATGGAACCATTTCCCTGTTTGACCGATAGATGTTATGGTTATAATGACTCATACTGTGGTACTCTATATGCAGGTATACACCCATATACACACCTTTTCTTCAGTGGGCATTGCATATACACACTTCATAATTCCCTCTGATGTGTATCAAAGTAGTGTAGTGGAGGTATATGCTGTATCAATTAATACGGCTGATGGAACAGATCAGAATGTTTATCTTAAAATGTTGATAAACTGTTATTTCTGCACATTTGAGTGCAGCGATGTGCACATGGTGGTTAAGCCTACATGCCAATGTTCCAGAATGTCATCAGCTGGAAAACACTGTTCTAAAACGTGCACCACACATGCAACTGTTTTCAGATGGAACGGCTTCCCCAAAACCTTCTCAATGAAATGTTAACTAAAGTAGCCTATGTCTTCCTGGCCAAACGATATCATGATCCAGTGGCCATTTGTTCTGCTCCATCTCATGTGTGCTACAGAAACACTGGTTGCCTGTACACTTTCATTAAAGGATAACGACGCAACAAAATTATATACATTTCTTAGATTTTACCCAGTCCTCAAAAGTGGTCTCCTGATGTGATGTATTTATTTTATTTATTTATATTTATTTATTGTGAACTTAAAACATCCAATGTTGTTGTTTTTCTATTTAAAAAGCGTGACTTTGAGAGCTAAAACCTGAAAGAAATGGGAACAATCAGAAACCTGTTCATTTCTGACTCATCTGTTTTAATGGTAGTCTACTATTAGCCTACTCACCGGCACAGCTTGGGTTGGTCTTACTGTGAAAGACCAATATGGCATTGATCATTTTAGGTCATTCAGAGTACAATTCTCATATGATTTTTCACACAGGGCACCATTACTTCGCCGGGCGGTCCGTTTGGGAAATGTTTTGGCAAAATGAGAGTATACCCACTTCTCCAGGCACCACTACACCAGTGATCGCTTCAATGAAGCATCTCCATTGAAAACATGTATTAGTCCAAGAATAGATAGAATCTGAGTCCCAGAAACTGTCCCAGGAAGTGCAACCACGGTAACACACACATAGACATCACCATTGAAAACATGTATTAGTCCAAGAATAGATAGAATCTGAGTCCCAGAAACTGTCCCAGGAAGTGCAACCACGGTAACACACACATAGACATCACCATTGAAAACATGTATTAGTCCAAGAATAGATAGAATCTGAGTCCCAGAAACTGCCCCAGGAAGTGCAACCACGGTAACACACACATAGACATCACCATTGAAATGTGCGGTCATATGGATGTTCCACTCCACTGCAGGCTTACCATAATAGACTAGGACCAATGAACACCGAGCATAGAGGTCCCCATTAATCTCATCCTGTTTAAATACCTGAATGAGTGAACTCCTGTCAGTGACACACCCAGCCACTGCCTTTTGGGTAAAGGGCATCTGTCATTGTGCTCTCTGCTACTAAAGTCTATTGAAATTGTCCTGATCCATCTTCCTCAATAAAAGCCCTGCATTCAGCTGACGGGATTAGCAGCCCTGCTGCCTCATATTCCAATGATGGATCGCAGTCGTTCAATTATTTATACTGTAAAAGCACTAACTGCCAGGTGAAAGCGATGTCAGCATCCCGGTGCAACAGTGTGAGCAGAGTGGTGGACGGTTTGTTTTTTATCTATGATATGCATGCACACAGGGACTCTCAATGGAACCGACGGAAGCTTTTATGTTGCAATAGCAGCTTGTGTATGCATGCACTTTACCACTATGCAACATGGGCTGGGATGATACGGTGATACGCTGTGTGTGTGTGTGTTTACTGCCACATAACATAGGCTGGTATGATAAGGTCATACTGTGTGTGTGTGTGTGTGTGTGTGTGTGTGTGTGTGTGTGTGTGTGTGTGTGTGTGTGTGTGTGTGTGTGTGTGTGTGTGTGTGTGTGTGTGTGTGATGGTAGGTTTACCCCCCAGAGATGCCCACCAGGGTCCTCACCAGCAGTTGTTAAATATTTACACCTCAGTCAACCATGCAGAGATAAGCAAAATGCCTGTGTGTGTGTGTTGGTGCTACATGTCTTGGTCTGAGCTCTATCGTTAGTTTTTCTTTCACCTTATCTGAGCTCTCTCTCTCTGACTCAACACGTAGGGACAACATCTTATCTGAGCTCTCTCTCTCTCTGACTCAACACGTAGGGAGAACATCTTCTCTGAGCTCTCTCTCTCTCTGACTCAACACGTAGGGAGAACATCTTATATGAGCTCTCTCTCTCTCTCTGACTCAACACGTAGGGAGAACATCTTATCTGAGCTCTCTCTCTCTCTCTGACTCAACACGTAGGGAGAACATCTTATCTGAGCTCTCTCTCTCTGACTCAACACGTAGGGAGAACATCTTATCTGAGCTCTCTCTCTCTCTCTGACTCAACACGTAGGGAGAACATCTTATCTGAGCTCTCTCTCTCTCTCTCTGACAACACGTAGGGAGAACATCTTATCTGAGCTCTCTCTCTCTCTCTCTGACTCAACACGTAGGGAGAACATCTTATCTGAGCTCTCTCTCTCTGACTCAACACGTAGGGAGAACATCTTATCTGAGCTCTCTCTCTGACTCAACACGTAGGGAGAACATCTTATCTGAGCTCTCTCTCTCTCTCTGACTCAACATGTAGGGAGAACATCTTATCTGAGCTCTCTCTCTCTGACTCAACATGTAGGGAGAACATCTTATCTGAGCTCTCTCTCTCTCTGACAACACGTAGGGAGAACATCTTATCTGAGCTCTCTCTCTCTCTCTCTGGCTCAACACGTAGGGAGAACATCTTATCTGAGCTCTCTCTCTCTGACTCAACACGTAGGGAGAACATCTTATCTGAGCTCTCTCTCTCTGACTCAACACGTAGGGAGAACATCTTATCTGAGCTCTCTCTCTCTGACTCAACACGTAGGGAGAACATCTTATCTGAGCTCTCTCTCTCTCTGACTCAACACGTAGGGAGAACATCTTATCTGAGCTCTCTCTCTCTCTGACTCAACACGTAGGGAGAACATCTTATCTGAGCTCTCTCTCTCTCTGACTCAACACGTAGGGAGAACATCTTATCTGAGCTCTCTCTCTCTGACTCAACACATAGGGAGAACATCTTATCTGAGCTCTCTCTCTGACTCAACACGTAGGGAGAACATCTTATCTGAGCTCTCTCTCTCTGACTCAACACGTAGGGAGAACATCTTATCTGAGCTCTCTCTCTCTCTCTGACTCAACACGTAGGGAGAACATCTTATCTGAGCTCTCTCTCTCTGGCTCAACACGTAGGGAGAACATCTTATCTGAGCTCTCTCTCTCTGACTCAACACGTAGGGAGAACATCTTATCTGAGCTCTCTCTCTCTGACAACACGTAGGGAGAACATCTTATCTGAGCTCTCTCTCTCTGACTCAACACGTAGGGAGAACATCTTATCTGAGCTCTCTCTCTCTCTCTGACTCAACACGTAGGGAGAACATCTTATCTGAGCTCTCTCTCTCTGACTCAACACATAGGGAGAACATCTTATCTGAGCTCTCTCTCTCTGACTCAACACGTAGGGAGAACATCTTATCTGAGCTCTCTCTTCTCTGACTCAACATGTAGGGAGAACATCTTATCTGAGCTCT